>NC_086452.1:296770307-297070307 GCF_028390025.1 Pseudophryne corroboree
CATCCAAGTGTGGGCTATACACACACGGGCCAAAGTGAGGAGATTATTAACATATACTTTGAGATGTCCAGATCCAATACAAAAACACATACGCGGGTTTAGAAGAGGGATCTGAATACCCGTACTACAAATACTATTCACTACCACTTCCCAGAGTAAAGCTACCCGAGGACAAAGCCACAGAGATGCCAAAAACCAGCAGCAAAAGCAGAACATTTAGGACAGGCATCTGACGCTGATCTGGGTCCAGTAGACCCTGTGCAGAATATACAATTGGATCTGCTGGAATCTGGCATAGGCCGTAGCAGACCTCAGGGAACTAAGAATATGTTCCCAATCCTCATCCTCCAACATGCCCAAATCTACCACCCACTTTGCACGCAGTGTTCCCAAGCCATCCGAACCAGAGACGGTACAAAGTTATGGACCGGAGTTTCAGAGAGTGATGAGGCTGAACCACCCCACTGCACATTTAATGCATTGCGGAGCTGTAGATAACGGAAGAAGTAATGCCTAGGAATAGCATATGCAGAGGCTAAATAGTCAAAGGAGTGGAAAACTCCATCTTGATAGAGCTGGCCTATCGCAGAGACCCCAAAAGAGATCCATCCCGCACTACCCTTTAGGTGATGAATTCAGAAAACTCCATATAATTCCATATTGGGGAGCATGGATCAATAGTGAGTTCTTTCGCTATCTTTTCAACTGCTGTCCATACTTTCTAAGCCTGTTGTAACAAAAGGGAGACACAGGTGTTTGGAATACATGCCAAAAGAAATTGCAATGGGGAAAATTGATGACCCGCCTTATCAAGGAGAGCCACAGGTAAATTCCCACAGTCCCTAGGTGTAACCCGTTCACCTAATTGAGATAATTGCATAGCTAAATAATATAAATACATATCCGGAAGGGCCAGACTACCGTCATTCCGAGATTTACACAGTGTTTTAACAGCTCTACGTGCCTTCCTAGAACCCCATATAAAAGAAACTATATACCGGGAGATCACTAAAAATTGTGAGAGTGGAATATAAACCGGGGCATTCTGAAGTATGTACAAGAATTTTGGCTGGATAATAATTTTTATGAGATTTACACTGCCCGTGACTGATGAGGGAAGCTTCTGCCAAATATGAGTAATAGCTCTTAGATTATCAATCTGAGGTGACAAATTTTAAATTAATGAAATCAGCAGAAGAGTAAGATACTGGAATACCAAGATATTTATATTTGTGTACACCACCGTAGAGGGAAAGCAAAGGGAACACCACAGATTTATCCCATTTAATGTGCACACCAGAATTAGAGCCAAATTCCTTCACCAGGGCAAGGAGGGCCGGCAGGGAGCAAGACATATCTGATAAGTATAATATCACATCATCAGCATATAGTCCATTTTTTTTCCTCCCGCCCAGCCACCTGAAACCCCTTTTATAGCAGGTATATCTCTAATAACACATGCTAATGGCTCTATGGCAAGTGCAAACAGCAAAGGGGATAATGGGCACCCCTGTTTGCTTCCTCTGTCCAGCAGAAAAGAGTCGGTAGTGAACCCATTAACCTTAATTCTAGCTGAAGGACAGGAATACAACAATTTAACCCACGCTAGGAATCCCAAACCGTGCCAAGACCTCCCAAAGATATAGCCACTCTACAGAATCACATGGGCTGCATCTAGGGATACCACAGTCGCATCACCCATCCCCTCACCAGCCAACTGCAAATAAGTGAATAAACGCCTCAAATTAAGAGCAGTACATCTGCCTGGTATGAAACCGGTTTGGTCCGCATGCACCAACTCAAGCACTACATTATTGAGTCAGAGGTCAAGCAGCTTTGCTAGGATTTTGCTATCAGTTGGCAGAAAGGAGATACGTCGGTCCGAGTCTGGCGAGAGAGCATCCTTACCCGGCTTTGGAATCCGTACCACCAAAGCTTCCGCCATAGACTGGGGGAGAGAACCCAGCTACAACAAGGAATTAAAAATTAGTAAAAGTTTGGGGCATAGAAATCTATAGGGATCTTATATCATTCAATAGAGAGACCATCCACACCTGGGACTTTATTATTAGGGAAAGAGTTAATGCAGTGGATTCCAAATTTTTTTGAATCACGGTGCCCTAGAATATCAGAATTTTTTTCACGGCACCCCTAGGCCAAAAATTTCTTATGGAGAAATTTAGAAAGAAATATTACATTAAGTAGATCGCGTTTATATGTCATCCTTAGGGTCAGTTGTGTGGTGAGGAACAAGATTCGCTTCTGTTTGTCCACATATTTTATTACTGGAAGCCACCAGCACTGGTTTGCCTATTATATTGACCATGAATAATTTGAATTGGTCCTGGACCACCAACCCAGGGCACCCCTGCAAGTGTCCCGAGGCACCCCAGGGAGCCACGGCACACAGTTTGGGAACCTCTGAGTTAATGGCAGTTTGCACCTCGTCCAGCGTTAAACGAGCCTCCAAAGCTGATATGGAGTCAGAGCATAACACTGATAGTGTAATTTTATCTAGATCTGTACACCTACAAAATGATATTAAAAGCTAGAATCTACAGATGGTGCCACACTAATCGTGGCTCCGTTTGCGACTAGGTTGGCCCCACCGGGAACAAATGGGACGCGTGTGCATCGTTGACGCGTACGCACCCCATTCACTTTGAATATGCTCGGTGGCGGTCCGAGGCTCAGGTGCGCCTAGGGCCGCCGCTCGCCCCCTACTGTGATGCACAAGCGTGGCTCCATCTGTATATGGGGAGTACCCATACAAATATTTCTGTCCGCTCTCCTCAAAATATGCACATTGGTGGGGGACGACTCGTCCCTAGCTAAATAAGCTAAGAATTTCCCTGAACAGTCACCTTGTATGTAGAAATCATGGGCTCAGAACAACACGTGCCTTTTGGATTTATCAAGGAGTAAATCTGTCTATTGTTTATGGACTATATGCCATTCCACTCTTATCTGCTGGTGAACCAGTCTGCAAGTATATTTGTTCAAGCTCCACACTTCGTCTCTCCAACTCTGTCTCAGACTTTTTTTATTCAAAATTCAATATTGGTCAAGTCTAGAAATCATGGAGCGCCACAAGAAGGCCTTAAAAGAATCCCAAATCAACAAAGCTTCGTTATCTATTGGATTGTTAACAAAAATTTCCTCCCACAACACCAACAGGTCAGAAGCTGCACCCATCTGCGACAACCAAAAGGGTTAAACCTCCAGAAGTTCGCGCCTTTAGGGCTGTCCAGATTGAGAGACAAAAGAATTGGGAAATGATCCAAGATCCCTCGAGCCAAATATTCAATGACCGTCACAGAAGGGAGCAGCTGGCGGGAGAGAAGGGCCATATCTATGTGAGAGAAAACACCATGGGAACTAGAGAATCGGGAGTAACCACGTACAGTAGAAAAATACAAGCGCCAGACAACTGCAAGGTCTAATTCAAAGATCATACATGCAAAAGCAGTATCCCCAGTCTGCACACACTGCGGAAAGAAGGGTATTGATTCCTGCACTAGTCAAAGAATTTTTTTTATGAATATACATATAAAGAATACCACAATTTGGACGGGAACTTGGTCAGTTCCTTATTAAGTCCACTTGGCTGTGCACCCTGAGTCAGAGGTAAGTATGCAAACAAAGGGTCGGAGAGAAAGAAGACTCATTGTGTTGGCACACATTTATTAATTAGGTAAACATCCTAAAATATTTCGAGAAGATAAGACGTAACTTTTATTGTTTTCGTCATTAAAATAAATTTGTATCCACCAGACATTATACAGATTTACAATACACAGTATGCAGTAGGGTTAAAAATAATATATGTTCTGGTCCATCTTCATATGGAGCGGATTGAAGAGATGTAGGACACAATTAGTACTACACCTGTTTCATTTAGACCAGTACAGAAAAATCTGTATTAATAATACCCATTGGGTCAGTCGGCACTCGGGAGAACCTGTACACCAGTAATGAGGGTACCATACGTTCAAAAACTGCAATACATCGATATATTGGCGAGCGTGCCACTCAATCAGTTAACCATATTGATGTAATGTCCTTCAAAATTGAAGAGAATAGAAAAATAGAAACATAGAATTTGAAGGCAGATAAGAACCACTTGGCCCATCTAGTCTGCCACCTTTTTTTTTTTTTTACCATATTTTTATCTCAAACCTTATTTGATCTTTATTTCTTTGTAAGGATATACTTATGTCTATCCCATGCATGTTTAAATTGCTCTACTGTCTTAGCATCTACAACCTCTGATGGGAGTCTATTCCACTTGTCCACTACCCTTTCTGTGAAGTAATTTTTCCTCAAATTTCCCCTGAACCTACCTCCCTCCAGTCTCCGTGCATGTCCTTGTGTCCTATTGTTTCTCTTCATTTGAACAATGTTTCCCTCCTGGACTTTGTTAGAAACTTTCAAATATATCAAGAGCTTTATCATGTCCCACCTTTCCCTTCTCTGCTCCGAACTATACATATTGAGATTTTTTAGTCTTTCTGGGTATGTTTTGTGATGTAGGCCATGCACCATTTTAGTTGCCCTTCTTTGTACAGTCTCTAATGTATTAATATCCTTTTGGAGATATGACCTCCAGAATTGAACACAGTATTCTAGATGAGGCTGTACCAATGACCTATACAGTGGCATTATTACTTCTTTCTGCTATTGATTACTCTCCCAATGCTGCCAAGCATCTGACTAGCATTCCTCATTGCTTTGTTACATTTCTTACTTGCCTTTAAGTCACCTAAATAGTGACTCCTAGATCCCTTTCCTTCTCAGTAGTTTCCAGTATAGTCCCATTAATACTATATTTAGGGGTATATGCAATTGCGGTCGAATTTCCGGAAATGTCGAAAAAGGGGGCTTTTTCGCCCAAATTTTTTTTTCCGACAATGCAATACAGTACTTTTCGTAAAAAAAAACGGACTTATCAAATTCGACTGTGAAATTCGACATTTGACAAATTCGACATTTCTGCAATGGTACAAATGCGGCTTTTCGACAAAAGTATATTCAATTGAAGAATGTAAATTCGACAACAGTGCTTTTTGACAGTAAATTCGTCATTTTCAATCCGTCTCACTTTGCTGGCGGAATGTAATAAATTTTTTTAAAAACGTTGTTTTTTTGTGTGTTTTTTTTATTGCTAATAGCATATCTATTTATATTAGAAGGGATTAGGTACTTGGTTTGTCTATTTAGGAGGCACAAGTATTATTTATATATTTAAAAAAAAATATATATTTTTTATGGAATGGGTTAAAAACCCGAAAAAAAATTGCGTGGGGTCCCCCCTCCTAAGCATAACCAGCCTTGGGCTCTTTGAGCCGGTCGTGGTTGCCAAAATACGGGGGGAAAAATGACGGGATCCCCCGTATTTTAACAACCAGCACCGGGCTCTGCGCCTGGTCCTGGTGCAAAAAATACGGGGGACAAAAAGAGTAGGGGTCCCCCGTATTTTTTGTACCAGCACCGGGCTCCACTAGCTGGACAGATAATGCCACAGCCGGGGGACACTGTTAATACCGCTCCCTGCGGCCATGGCATTAAATACCCAACTAGTCACCCCTGGCCGGGGTACCCTGGAGGAATGGGGACCCCTTCAATCGAGGGGTCCCCCCCAGCCACCCAAGGGCCAGGGGTGAAGCCCGAGGCTGTCCCCCCCCCCCCCCATCCAAGGGCTGCGTAAAATGAAAGAATATTGTTTTTTGCCGAAGAACTACAAATCCCAGCAAGCCTCTCCCGCAAGCTGGTACTTGGAGAACCACAAGTACCAGCATGCGGGGGGGGGGAACGGGCCCGCTGGTACCTGTAGTAGTACTACTGCAAAAAAAATACCCAAATAAAAACAGGACACGCACACCTTGAAAGTACAACTTTATTACATACATGTCGACACACACACATACTTACCTATGTTGACACGACGTTCGGTCCACTTGTCCAAGTAGAATCCACGGCGTGCACCTGAAAATAAAATTATACTCGCCTAAATCCAGTGTCCAGTGATATTTGTAATCCACGTACTTGGCAAAATAAAAAAACGCATTTACCCGATCCACACGGACTGAAAGGGGTCCCATGTTTACACATGGGACCCCTTTCCCCGAATGCTGACACCCCCTGTGACTCCTGTCACAGAGGGTCCCTTCAGGCAATCAGGGAGCGCCACGTCCTGGCACTCTCCTGATTCCCTATGCGCGTCTGAGCTGACAGACAGCGCATCGCACAGCACCTCCATTAGTTTCAATGGTGGGAACTTTGCGGTCAGCGGTGGGGTTACCCGCGGTCAGCTGCTGACCGCAAAGTTCCCACCATTGAAGATAATGGAGGGGGCTGTGCGATGCGCGTCTGACAGCTCAGACGCGCATACAGCCAATCAGGAGAGTGCCACGACGTGGCGCTCCCTGATTGGCTGAAGGGACCTTCTGTGACAGCAGTCACGGGGGGTCTCTGCATTCGGGGAAAGGGGTCCCATGTGTAAACATGGGACCCCTTTCAGTCCGTGTGGATCGGGTATGCTTTTTTTTGTTTTGCCAAGTACGTGGATTACAAATATCACAGGACACTGGATTTAGGTGAGTATAATTTTATTTTCAGGTACCCCGGATTCGTCGACATTGGAGATGTGGCAGTCGGCGTGTCAACATAGGTAAGTATGTATGTGACGGCATGTGTGAAATAAAGTTGTATTTTCACGGTGTGCGTGTCCTGTTTTTATTTGGGTATTTTTTTTGCAGAAGAACTACAGGTACCAGCGGGCCCGTTTCCCCCCGCATGCAGGTACTTGTGGTTCTCAAAGTACCAGCTTGCGGGGGAGGCTTGCTGGGACTTGCAGTTCTTCTGCAAAAAACAATATTCTTTCATTTTTACACATGGCTATCATCCCCCCATCCGCAGCCCTTGGATGGGGGGGACAGCCTCGGGCTTCACCCCCTGGCCCTTGGGTGGCTGGGGGGGGGCCTTGATTGAAGGGGTCCCAACTCCTCCAGGGTACCCTGGCCAGGGGTGACTAGTTGGGTATTTAATGCCACGTCCGCTGGGAGCGGTATAAAAGTGTCCCCCGGCTGTGGCATTATCTGTCCAGCTAGTGGAGCCCGGTGCTGGTACAAAAAATACGGGGGACCCCTACTCTTTTTGTCCCCCGTATTTTTTGCACCAGGACCAGGCGCAGAGCCCGGTGCTGGTTGTTAAAATACGGGGGATCCCCTGTCATTTCCCCCCCCCCCCTCCCGTATTTTTGCAACCAGGACCGGCTCAAAGAGCCCGAGGCTGGTTATGCTTAGGATGGGGGACCCCACGCAATTTTTTTTCTGTTTTTTATACCGTTTTTTGTACCATCTGAAAAGTCGATTCAAAATCCGTCAATTGGTCCGTTTTTCGACAGCGGGACTGTCGAATCCGTTTTTTATTGAATATGTCGAATTCCGGCACCCGCCGGCCGGAATTCGACGGTCGAATTGTGTCGAATTTAAAAACGGGCGAAAAATTGCCGCAATTCGCCCGGAATTGCATATACCCCTTAGCCTGAGAATCTTTGAGACCCAAGTGCATGATTTTGCATTTTTTGGCATTAATCTGTAATTATATATATATTGGTAGATGCTCAATTAGCTTAGTGATATCATTCAGGTGCTCGAAAGGGAGGGGTATTTCCAAGCAAGAAAAAAAGGCATTTGTTTCCCCCAGCACCCTGAATGATAACCGTAACCAGAGATAAATTCCACATGATAATAGAATTCAGAGATCTTCGTTACACATATTTGCGCAAATGTGTGAATAAGCCCCAAAGCCGCATCAAGGCGTCTCTGTATATTTGGGGTCCCTAGCGCTATATCTAGGTGCAGGGTGTGGCACCCCAAAACACCAGCATAAGCCAGAAAGCCCATGTAGCATATACCAGTGAAAAAACTATAGTGTTAATAAATTAGTATTTAGGAAGCCGAAGCTATAGAGAAAGTGATACAAAAATGAAATGCAATTAAAATAGAGAAATAGCGTTAAAAAATTAATAAGTGAAAAGTGTTAATAGAATGTAAAGGTATGCCACACTAAGGCCATCCAGCTCAGCCAGTCCAGAGGCACCACACCTCACACCTCCATTACCCCAATCTGGGTCTAAGATTAACCAGCAGCATTAATCTGTAATTGCCACACTCTTGACCATTCCTCTAGTCTTCCTAGATCCTCAATCATGCAATGTCACCAATAAAGATATTAAAAAGCACTGGTCCAAGTACAGATCCCTGTGGTACTCCACTGGTAACATTTACCTACTGTGAATGCACTCCATTTTATACAACTCTGTTTTCTAACCTGCAACCAAAATCTTATCCATTCAACAATCTCTTAGTATCCAATCCCAAGCTTTCGAGTTTATTTAGCAGTCTGCGATGTGGAACAGTGTCATAGCCTTACTAAAGTCTAGATAAGCTATATCCACAGCTCCACCGTTACCATTACTTTAGTCACAAAGTCAAAAAAGTCTATAAGATTTGTTGGACATGATCTCCCCCCAGTGAATCCATACTGTTTGGGATCCTGTAAATTGCTGGATTTGATATAATCTACAAATTTGTCTTTTAAGAGTGTTTCCATCAATTTCCCTACTACTGAAGTACTGTAAGACTCACTGGTCTGTAGTTGTTTGCCTCTTGCTTGCTTCCACTTTTGTGCAGTGGGACTACATTCGCTCTTTTCCAGTCCTCTGGAATTACTCTTGTAGCTAATGACTGGTTGAAAAATTCTGTTAATGGTGCTACCAGCACCTCTTTAAGCTCTTTTAGTATCCTTGGATGTATCCCATCTGGCCCCATTGATATGTCCACTTTCAGCTTTGAGAGTTCTGTTAGGACCTTCTCCTCTGTAAATGTACTTCATTTTCCTGAATATCCCTGCAACTTAACATTGGCCTTCCCCTCTCTTTCAGTAATGAATACTGAGCAAAAATAATTATTAAGATGATCTGCTATTACATTGTCCCCCTCAACAAGACTCCCAGTCTCTGCCTTTAGTTTTATTATTCCACCTTTTAGTTTTCTCCTTTCACTTATATACCTAAAAAAAGTTTGCCTCCTTTACCCACTGACTGGGCCATTTTCTCCTCAGCTTTTGCCTTTGCAAATCTGATTACCTTTTTTCTTCTTTGTCTGTCTAACAAGATGTGTCTCTTTGTCTTCATTATATTGGGGGTAATTCCAAGTTGATCGCAGCAGGAATTTAGTTAGCAATTGGGCAAAACCATGTGCACTGCAGGGGAGGCAGATTTAACATGTGCAGAGAGAGTTAGATTTGGGTGGGTTATTTTATTTCTGTGCAGGGTAAATCCTGGCTGCTTTATTTTTACACTGCAAATTAGATTGCAGATTGAACACACCCCACCCAAATCTAACTCTCTCTGCACATGTTAAATCTGCCTCCCCTGCAGTGCACATGGTTTTGCCCAGTTGCTAACTAAATTCCTGCTGCGATCAACTTGAAATTACCCCCATTGTGTCTGCTTATATTTCCTAAAATACATCTTTTTTGCTTTCACAATGCTTGCTACTTTCGCAAATCACACTGGCTTCCTTTTCCTTGTGTTTTGTCTTACACTTTGATACAAAGGTCTGTGGCCTTTAATATTGCACTTTTTAATGTTTCCCACCTCTTCTGCACTGTTTCCAAGTACCTCCACTCTGCCAAAGAATCGCTTACACATTTTTACCATCCCTACAAAATCAGCCTTCCTAAAATCTAACACCTTTGTTTTTGTATGAGATGAGTCAATCTCTGTCTTTATGCTGAACCATACTGCTTGATGATCACTGGATCCCAGGTTTTCACGCACTTTTACGTCTGATATTCTGTCTCCATTTGGAAGTATTAAGTCTAATATTGTATCTTTCAGAGTGGGCTCCCTCACAAATTTGTGGAGGGATGCTCCCTGCAGTGAATTTAAAATGTCCCTACTTCTAGTGGAACTAGCAACAAACACCTCCCAGCTTACATCAGGAAGATTAAAGTCTCCCATGATTATTACCTCTTCTTTTAATGCCATTTTAGTTATGTCCTGCAATAGGTTATTGTCCACTTCCTTTTCCTGACCTGGTGGCCTGTATATCACGCCAAATGGCAATGTTTAAAAAGCTAAGAATTGCCAGTAGTAGTAAGTAGTATGAAGGAAGAAGAGTGGTGATCCTGCTTTTAGAATTATACCCGAGTCACGTATCCGTGTTTGTTCATATGTATCTACAACACTTGGTATTCCTTGGAGGTCTCCCTTCTAAGTACTAACCCAGCCCAGCAGTTTAGTTTCCAAGATCAGACGAGATCGGGCATACGCAGTAAGGTATGGTAGTAGAGAATGAATGCAGTGCTTGAAACACTAATGAGTCACCTAGTTGAAATGGAAATGGGGTTAGAGCAGAGGAGTAGGGCTCAGAGTGAGTTGCAGCCAAACTTGCGCTGCAAATGAACTTGCAGCTAATTGGATTGATGATGGGTTCAGTATGAATTACCGGCGGCCAGGATGCCGGCCATCAGTATTCCAGCAGTGGGGAGAGCGCTAGAAAGCCCCATGCAGGCTCGCTGCACTCTCCACGCTGCAGAGACACCCACAGAGGAAGAATAGCCTGTGGTGGTAGGATTTCACCGCTAGTCGGGATTCCGGCGTCTGCATTGTGACCGCCGCGATCCCTTATGAGTTTATACAGGGTACACAATCTGGTCTATTTTTTAAATGAGTACCAATAAAGGTTATGTTTTAATTTGTAGGTTGAGTGCCCCAAAAGAGAGAGTACGGTTTATTTCCTCCCCTCTTATTACCATAATATAATTCTCATGGGCGCACCACCACCCTTGCTATACCTCATCTCTGCCAGTGGTGTGATTAGTAAATCACATGGACAGACCTACAACCATTTTATACCAGTGTGAGTACCAGTTCTTAGAAAATCTCTTTTTTTTCCTTTCTTTGAATACACATCAGTTTAGAAGCACTGTTGCGAGTTTTGATGGCTCTTTTTTAAAAATGAATTTACTAAGCTGTCCTCTGAGGGACAGAGGGGTCTATTTACTAAGCCTTCGATGGAGATAAAGTGTACGGAGATAAAGTACCAGCCAGTCAGCTCCTGTCATTTTTCAAACCCAGCCTGTGACATGCCAGGACCTAATTGGCTGGTACGCTATCTCCATCCAAGGAGTAGAACTCTATTTTCTAAAGGGACATGTACTAAGTAGTGATAAAAGTGGAGAAGTGAGCCAGTGGAGAAGTTGCCCATAGCAACCAATCAGCTGCTCTGTATACTGTTATAGTATGCAAATGATAAGTTACATCAATGCTGATTGGTTGCCATGGACAACTTCTCCTCTGGCTCACTCATCCACTTTTATCACTGCTTAGTACGTTTCCCTATTAGATGGAGATAAAGTGGACGTAGATAAAGCACCAGCCAATCAGCTCTTAACTGCCAAGTTACAGGCTGGGTTTGAAAAATGACAGTAGCTGGTTGGCTGGTACTTTATCTCCATCCACTTTACCCCCATCCAAGGCTTAGTAAACAGACCTCTTAATCCTCTCTTGAAAGGATGGATATTTGTCACACAAGCAAAAATATTTAAAAATTTTTTTTACTGCTAATACCAATGTAATCATTATGCTTCTTATAGTGCTATTGTGTATTATTTATTTACAGTTACTTATATAGTGCAGCATATTCCATTGTGCGTTACAATTAGAACAACACCAGTAATAGAACAATACTGGGTAAAAACAGATAGACATAAAGATAGGAAGGCCCTGCTCGCAAGCTTACTATCTATAGGTGTAAAACAGGTTATTGTAGATATGGGTGGCATTATTAATATGCAAATAATTATTATAATAGGATTTTAATTACCTACCGGTAAATCCTTTTCTTGTTGTCCGTAGAGGATGCTGGGTCCACAGTACCATGGGGTATAGACCGGTCCACTAGGAGCCATTGGCACTTTAAGAGTTTGAGAGTGTGGGCTGGCTCCTCCCTCTATGCCCCTCCTACCAGACTCAGTCTAGAAACTGTGCCCGAGGAGACGGACGACTTTGAGAGAAGGATTATACACTGATAGTGGCGAGATTCACACCAGCTCACACACAAGGCAAACCAAGCGAACTAGCTTGAAACATCAGCAACGGCTGAACAAGATTACTTACCAAGAAACAAAACAGTACTTAACCAAGAACTAAGCAGTACTGAACTAAGTAACCACTGCAGGATCACAATGCGCCCAGCATCCTCTACGGACTACGAGAAAAAGATTTACCGGTAGGTAATTAAAATCCTATTTTCTCTTACGTCCTAGAGGATGCTGGGGTCCACATTAGTACCATGGGGATGTACCAAAGCTCCCAGAACGGGAGGGAGAGCGCGGAGGCTCCTGCAGAACTGATTGACCAAACTTCAGGTCCTCAGAGGCCAAAACATCGAACTTGTATAACTTTGCAAACGTGTTCGACCCAGACCAAGTAGCCGCTTGGCAAAGCTGTAAAGCCGAGACACCCCGCGCAGCCGCCCAGGAAGACCCCACCTTACGAGTAGAGTGGGCCTTAACAGATGTAGGACACTGCAATCCTGCCGTAGAATACGCATGCTGGATAGTGAACCTGATCTAGTGAGAGAGAGTCTGCTTAAAAGCAGGACACCCAAGTTTCTTGGGATCATATAGGATGATCAGAGAGTCCGATTTTCTGTGACGAGCAGTCCTCTTCACATAGATTTTCAGAGCTCTTACAACATACAAGGACTTTGATGAAATTGAGGAGTCAGTAGCCACTGGCACCACAATAGGTTGGTTAATATGATATGCCGACACAACCTTTGGAAGGAACTGCTGACATGTCCGGAGCTCAGCTTCTTTTTTCATGGAAGATCAAGTAGGGGCTCTTACAAGATAAAACTCCCAACTCCGACACACGGAAGCTAAGGCCAACAAAGTGACCGCCTTACACGTGAGAAACTTGACCTCAACCTCCGGAAAAATGGTTCAAACCAATCCGATTGGAGAAACTGCAACACCACGTTAAGATCCCAGGGCGCCGTAGGCGGCACAAAGAGAGGCTGGATGTGCAGAACCCCTTTCAGTAAAGTCTGAACCTCAGGAAAGGAAGCCAACTGTTTCTGGAAGAAAATGGATAGGGCCGAAATCTGGACCTTTATGGATCCCAACCTCAGGTCCATATCCACACCTGCTTGCAGGAAGAGGAGAAACCGTTCCAGTTGAAACTCCACCGTAGGAAACTTCTTGGACTCACACCAAGATACATATCTTTTCCAAAAACGATGGTAATGTTTAGACGTTACTCCTTTCCTAGCCTGTATCAGGGTAGGAATAACCTTGTTCGGAATGCCCCTCCGAGCTAATATCTGGCGTTCAACCTCCATGCCGTCAAACGTAGCCGCGGTAAGTCTTGATAGGCGAACGGCCCCTGCTGCAGCAGGTCCTCCCGAAGAGGAAGAGGCCTCAGCTCTTCTAGCAGTAGATCCAGAAGATCCGCGTACCAAGCCCTTCTGGACCAGTCCGGAGCAATGAGGATTGCCTGAACTCTTGTTCTCCTTATGAGTTTTAGAACTCTTGGAATGAGTGGAAGTGGAGGAAACAAGTACACCAACCGAAACACCCACGGAATCACTAGGGCATCCACCGCCACGGCTTGCGGGTCCCTCGACCTGGAACAATGCCGCCGAAGCTTCTTGTTATGACGAGAGGCCATCATGTCTATTTGAGGTACACCCCAAAGATCTGTTACCTCCCAACTCTCCTGGATGGAGATCGTTTCTGCTGAGGAAGTCTGCTTCCCAGTTGTCTACTCCCGGAATGAAGATTGCCGACAGCGCCAACGCGTGTTTTTCTGCCCAGAGGATGATTCTTGTTACCTCTGACATTGCAGCTCTGCTCTTCATTCTGCCCTGTCGGTTTATGTAAGCTACTGTCGTTACATTGTCCGACTGCACTTGAATGGCCCGATCTCGCAGAAGATGGGCTGCTTGGAGAAGACCATTGTAGTTCCAGAATGTTTATTGGTAGGCCGGCTTCCAGACTTGACCACCGTCTTTGGAAGGTCTCCCCTTGATTGACTGCACCCCAGCCCCGGAGACTTGCATCCATGGTTAGAAGAATCCAGTCCTGAATCCCGAACCTGTGGCCTCCAGAAGGTGAGGTAATTGTAGCCACCAGAGGAGTGAATTCCTGGCCTTTGGCGACAGACGTGTTCTCTGGTGCATGTGTAGATGAGATCCCGACCACTTGTCCAGGAGATCCAGTTGGAAGGGCTGAGCATGAAACCTCCTGTACTGCAGAGCCTTGTAAGAGGCCACCTTCTTCCCCAGAAGGCGAATGCACTGATGAACCGACACCCGGTTTGGCTTCAGGACGTCCCGGACCATTGTTTGTATCACCAACGCTTTCTCCTCCGGAAGAAACACCCTCTGCACTTCCGTGTCTAGGATCATTCCCAGAAAGGACAACCTCCTGGTCGGCTCCAAATGTGATTTTGAAAGATTCAGGATCCAACCGTGTTCCCTGAGTAGATGGGTCGTGAGAACAATGGACTGTAACAGCTTCTCCTTGGACGATGCTTTTATCAGCAGATCGTCCAGATGTGGAATTATGTTCACCCCAGTCTGCGGAGGAGAACCATCATCTCCGCCATCACCTTGGTGAATACCCTCGGTGCTGTGGAGAGGCCGAATGGCAGGGCTTGGAACTGAAAATTACTGTCTAACAGCGCGAATCGGAGAAAAGCTTGATGAGGCAGCCAAATTGGAATGTGGAGGTACGCATCCTTGATATCCAGGGATACCAGGAATTCCCTCTCTTCCAGCCCTGATATCACCACCCTCAAAGACTCCATTTTGAACTTGAACTCCCTCAGAAAGGGGTTTAGCGATTTTAAGTTCAAAATGGGCCTGACCGAACCATCTGGTTTCAGTACCACGAAAAGATTTGAATAATAACCTTTGTTTTGCAAATGGGGTGGAACTGGTACAATGACCTGTGACTCCACCAACTTCTTCTGTAGGATAGCCCTGTCCGCCAGCAATGCTGGCAAGCCTGATTTGAAGAATTGGTGAGGAGGGAGATCTTGAAACTCCAGTTTGTACCCCTTGGTCACAATATCTTGCACCAAGGGATCCAGGCCGTCGACAGCCAGATGTGACTGAAATGTTTGAGTCTCGCCCCCACCTCCAGGCCGTGCGGTCCACCGTCATGCTGAGGACTTTGGCGTACCTGAAGCAGGGAACCCACAGCAGCAGGTTTCTTGGATTTTGTCCGACCTCCTCTAAAGAAGGTGTTGGACGGCTTGGTCTTTCTTGGTTTAGCAGCCCGAAAATGACTGTGAGGCAGCTGAAGAAAAAGGTTTCTTCGTAGCAGGTGTGTCACAACTGAGGGCTGATATTGGTCTGGGACAGCCTCAGTTGTATGGGCTGGTGTAAAGGTGAATCTGGGTGGCAGAATAGGACTCCTAGTCATAGATGACTTCTACCACCAATGCCCGAAGATGTGACCACGACAACAAAGATAAAATTAATGTTTGTTTATTGAACACCGTTCTGGTGGTACACCAGCAGTTGCACAGTTTATGATATGAGAAATTATTAAAAACAGTACACAGTTCCACAAGAAATAGCAGTTGTAGTATTCCCTTAAGTGTCCTATCCGCACAAGGCTAGCTTGGGAGATTAGGAGATGGAAAGTCCTTTTACCAACACCTAGGTGCTGTAGAGTAGATAGAAGCTGGAACTGGTCAGTAGATGTAGTACAGAGGCTGAACGTACTGCAGAATGAGTGATACTTGTATTCTGCCGGATGGAACGGATAATGAAGAACTGTGAATGAAGTACGGATGAACCAGTGTTAGCGGAGTTGAATGATACTGGTGATGCTAGAGATCGATGAATTGGAAAAAACAGATGACTTGAATACTGTAGATAGCAAGAACACCGATGGCGGAGCACCGATGACAATAGGTGGCTGAACACCACTGGAAGCCCAATGCTGGAAGCTGGTGTTTTTGGAGCACTGCCAATAGCAAAAGGCAATGAGGATACTATGGAGTCAGGCAGGCACCGCAGGGTGGTGATTGGTGCAGGTCTCTGCAGAACTGGAGACTCAGGAGCTGGAATACCTGGAACACAGTTAATAATCACAGAAAGCAGAGACAGGATACACTGGTAATGACAACCAAAGCACTGACAACTTCCTGGACTAGGGGGGTAATTCTGAGTTGATCGCAGCAGGAACTTTGTTAGCAGTTAGGCAAAACCATGTGCACAGCAGGGGAGGCAGATATAACATGTGCAGAGAGAGTTAGATTTGGGTGTGGTGTGTTCAATCTGCAATCTGAGTTGCAGTGTAAAAATAAAGCAGCCAGTATTTACCCTGCACAGAAACAAAATAACCCACCCAAATCTAACTCTCTCTGCACATGTTAGATCTGCCTCCCCTGCAGTGCACATGGTTTTGCCCAACTGCTAACAAAGATCCTGCTGCGATCAACTCAGAATTACCCCCTAGGATCAGTCCCTTTATATCCTCAGCAGTGCAGGGATTGGATCAGCAATCAGGCAGAGCTCAGCGAAACTGTAGATTGGTGGAAATAGCATCATGTTATCAGAACCAACATGGCTGCGCCCATACTGGTTCTTGGATTGAAACCTGGTTTGTAATTCCATGTGGAGCTTTCACAGTAATGGCGGCAGCGGCCGCAAGACACAGCGAATGCCAAACTGCACAGCAACCACCCAGAGCCGGCGGCGGAAGCTACAGACCTGTAGTGCTTTACTGTAGTAATCGCGGCAGAGGCTGTAGCTGACAGGAGACACCACACAGATCCGACCACGCGCTGAGGGCGCAGCAATGGCGGCGGAGGCCACAACTGACAGTAGACGCTATGCAGAGCCGTCCAAGTGCTGAGAGTGCAGTAATGGCGACGGAGGCCGCAATGAGCTAGAAACGCCATTCCATTTAAGAGTTCCTTGTGACAGCACCTGCAGACTGGCAGAGAGGAGATATAAAGTAAGTACATTTAGCAACGTGATTGAGTCCCCCGGCCCTGGAACGCTGAGCCAGCCTCAGGAGACACCTGAAAGTTAAAAAATGATGTCCAGTAGTCCGGATCGTGACAAGGTGCAGCTGAGGGAAGAAAAGGTGACTTACCCGCTGTAGCCGTGAAAATCGACGCATACAACGCTTCCCCAAAGAGAGCCTGACCTGTGTAGGGTAGGGTCTCCACACCTCTCCTGGATTCTGCATCGGCAGACCACTGGCGCAGCCAAAGTCCTCTACGAGCTGAGACAGACATGGAAGATATCCCTGCAACCATGGAACCCAGGTCTTTCATGGATTCCACCATAAATCCTGCAGAATCCTGACTGTTCCGTAAAAACAATTCAAGGTCACTTTTATCCATTGTATCCAAATCCTCAAGTAACGTGCCTGACCACTTTACTATAGCTTTGGAAATCCATGCACAGGCAATAGTAGGACGTAGTATCGCCCCTGAAGCCGTGTATATGGATTTGAGCGTAGTGTCAATTTTGCGATCAGCCAGTTCTTTTAACGCGGTACATCCTGGAACAGGTAAAACCACCTTTTTTTTTGAGAGTCTGGATACAGACGCGTCAGCTATGGGTGGGGTTTCCCATTTTTTCTATCCTCCTTAGTGAAAGGGAAAGCAACCAGAACCTTTCTAGGGATCTGAAATTTTTTCTCCGGGTTTTCCCAGGCTTTTTCAAATATAGCATTTAATTCCTTAGACGCAGGGAAGGTTACAGAGGCTTTCTTATTGTCAGTGAAGTAAGCCTCCTCAACCTGCTCAGGTGTTGTATCAGCAATATTCAACACATCTCTAATGGCCTCAATCATCAACTGCACCCCTTTTGCAAGAGATGCCGCCCCCCGCAGCACATCCCCATCACTGTCTGCCTTGTCAGAATCGGTATCCGTGTCATCTTGCATAATCTGGGCAAGAGCACGTTTGTGGGAACGTACAGTAGGGGGGCCCTGAGGTAACAGAACCGGACCAAACTGCCATAGAGTTCTGTAAAATCTGAGTTGCAGACTCATTCTGTGCAACCCTAGTAGAAATCTGAGAAATCATAGTTTTAATAGAGGTTAACCACTCGGGCTCCCTTGCTGGGACCTGCGCTAACACAGTGCAATCCTGATTACATGGAATGGGATCATCCTGAGAGGTCATATCCTCTGCAGCATATGACACAGAGTCTCTGGGCATAGCGTAATGGAGACCACAGACACTATACACACACACACGGTAGGGCAGACAGAGTTTCCCCCCTAACAATGGCAAGAGAGACAAAGAGATTGGAGCCAACCCACACACAGCGCTAATAGATAGGGAGACCCCTAACCAGCGCTTACCATGTACCTTAATAGGTAGCACAGTACAGATATACAGACTCCCCCCCCCCTTCTACAACCCCCTGGTACCGTAAAATATAGCTGGAGTTGATTTGGAGGGACAGCTCTCACTGACAGCGCTTCTGCAGGCAGGAAAATGGCACTGAACGCTGCTGGGTCCGCTCTGAGGAGAAGCTCCGCCCCCTGATCATACTGGCCTGAGGAAAAGTGCTGGCAGCGATCCTGGGACCGACAGGCTTGGTGGTCAGTGTAGGGTGTAGGCGCCGGCTCAGGGCGCCCCTCACAGCGCCGCACTATGTACCGCTGAGCCCCAGAGTGCAGTTAGTACTGCGCTTCATACCCTGTTTCCGCCATCTTCACACCGGCTCCCCGCTTGCCAGGGGGGGCGGTGACTAACTCGCCCCTGTCATCTGGCTCTGTAAGGGGGTGGCGGCATGCTGCTGGGGTGAGCGATCCACTATGTTTCCACTAGTTTTGTTATGTTTCTTATGTTTTTGGCGATTGTCTTCAGGTTTCTTACTGTCCTGCCCACGAATTGGAGACTACATGGGCATTGTATAAGTCATGTTTTTTTCTCTCTTATTCTCTATTTCTGTTCTTTGCTTTTGGAGGTAAATTCCATTATAGGTTTTGTACGTTTTGTCTTTGAGGAGTTACAGTAGTAGCATCCAGGGTTCTATTTGTGAAACCATGTGCTTGATGCTCTTTTTTTTTTTTCTTAAATCATATTATGCTCAACAGTTCATTATTTTGTGGTGTTGGAAAAATACAATATAAATAAATTAGTGACTACTAATGTATATTCTCTTAAGATTTTTGTCAATTGTCAATCTATTTTATTTGCACATTAGAAGGAAATCTTCAAATATTCTATGTGTAAGTTAACTATGTTAAATATCATTCTGACTAGGAAGAAGTGACTATTCATTACAACAAGCTACAAGCTGATCCTAAGCAGGGGAAGACTCTAGATATTGGTAAGAATTTTTTTCTAACAACACTTTCATCTATAAATAACCATGTATGTACTTTGTTATATGGTGGTCCATGTGTTTTCATCTTTTACCTTTGTGCTTTTGTGCAGTGCTGAAGAAAGTGAAGCATCGTCTAGTGGAGAACATGAGTTCCGGCACTGCGGATGCTCTTGGTTTAAGCCGTGCCATCCTGTGCAATGGTAACACTTTCTTTTACTTTATCTGCTAAATGTGAAAGATACTGTACTTGCAAACTGCTATTAAATTACTGGACGAGAGATGTAGCCATACTGTAGTTATAGAATACTCAGCCCCTGATTCAGAGTTGCATCCTGCTGCGACAACTTTAGGGTCTTTTGCCGTAGTCACGTCTGTGACAATATGATAGCATCATCCCTTCCCCTGGTGTACTGTACAAACGTGTCTTGGTGTGAATGGACTGGGATGTTTGATTTGAGCGTAATACCTGTTGGTGCGTCTTCAGACTGAATTGGTCGTACCATTGAAAATTTGCACTAACCGTGTAGCAGGTGTAGATTTTTTTTTATCTGCGTATTCATTGAAATGTCCACAACACTCCCATAAATCCAATCATCTCTGTGCATGTGAATAGCCACCTTCCTGGAACACCCAGTGCATATCTGACACTGTGCATCTCAATTGCAACTGTGGCTCTGTTGCTGCACACAGTGAAACGCATGCAACCTAGACGTTTCTAGGGTTATTCCCACATGAGCAGTAGCAAAGAATTGCTGCACTCCATGAACATCAGCATTGTGCAGTATGCGACTCAGAATGAGACCCTTAATTTAGTAATCTGGTGCCTGATACTGTCCCTATACCACAATTACAGATTAGGGAGTAAAATAATAGCATATAGGGGTATATTTACTAAAGTGTGGGTTTTTAGAGGTGGAGATGTTGCCCAGAAGGGAGACGCCACTTTAGGTAATGTTATCACAGGACCTAAAGGAGTTTGGAATCTGATATTGTAGCAGTGTGATGGTGTCCCCCGGGGAAGTTAGCTATATTGATGTCATAGTAAAATAATGTTTTCCTTTGGAGATATAAGCAGCTGAATTCAAAATTACATTTTACACAACAGATTTCTCTAGCATCCATAAGGGATATTGGGGAATTAGTATGATGGGGTATAGATGGGGTCCAAAGGAGCTGGTGCACTTCTTCAACTGGGTCTGCTGGCTCCTCCCCTCTATGCCCCCTCCCACAGGCAGTTTAGAAAAAAGTGCCCTCAGGAGAGTCCCCTCTATGCCCCCTCCCACAGGCAGTTTAGAAAAAAGTGCCCTCAGGAGAGGTTGCACACTCTGGAGCTCCAGAGAGTTTTCTTCAGTTTATTTTAAAACTTTATTATTTGCGGTATACTGTTTGGGCAACAACATACCTGCACTTCGGGAGTTAGGGGGGGGGGGGGGTTACCGGTCTCTTCAGGCGTCAGAGCCGCTTCCCTGCTGCAGGACCACCACCCTGAGAGGTTGTTGTACAGCGGGGCACTGCACTTTAGCTGTCACAATCGCAGCAGTAGGGTGGTTAGTACAAACCGAGGGCCCCACTAGTGGGGTCCCTCGGGTTCTTGGTGTGGCGAAAACGCAGGGGCGACATACGGAACCCTCCCTGGGTACATCCGCTATAGCCCCCTGCGTACACTGACCAACGGTAGTGAAAACAGGTATCTTTACTTCGTTTTACACTCTGTGGGAGACATTGCCAGTATAAAAATCGACATAGCTTCGGTGCTATTACAGGGGGCGGAGCTTCCTTCAGAGCGGGACCAGCGGCGTTTTGGCACCTTCCTCTGCTTACAGCTGCAGCAGCAGGCACACACAGCTCCTCCAGACATTTGGGATATGCAGGAAAACTGGTACAGGGGTGTAGCAAAGGGGTAGAGCCGCTATTGTACACAATCTGTGTCCTGAAAAGGACAAAAACTCCAGTGTTACACCGTGATAAAACAGTTTGCAGTCTCACTGGGGCTGCTTAGCTTGGGTGTGCTGTTCCTTCCTGTGTGTCTCTCACATACAGTAAAGACAGGCTTGCTATTGTATTACTTGTCTGTGTGTATGTGTATATAAGTGTTGTCTACTGTAAACCTGGTAAAACGTCAATTATGCAGTGCATGTCACACCAGATTCTCTCCTTCTACATCTGGTTCAATATCATGTGAACAATGCAGCCAGTTCTCACAACTGGCTGGGGGGAGGGTCAAGAGCCTTCCTGGCTAGGTACCATAATATCCATGATGTAAGATATGTCATCTCAGCTCACTGCTAATACTCAAAAGACTCAACAACTGCAGCAGGCTGTTGCAGACCTAGCTGCAAGGGCATATGTTTAACAGCCCCCCCTCTCTAGATTAGGGCCACTAAAACGTGGGTAACCTGCTTTACTCTCAGAATCTGATGAGATACAGGAGGAGGGGGAGGACTTGGATCCTGTTACTGTGGATTCCCCTTCTGCACTGGGTATTGATTCCCTCATTCTTGCTATACGGGATGTGTTAAAACACCCTCTAGAGGACGCTGCAGCACGGCAGTCGTTTTTCTTAACACAGAAGAAACTTAGTGTCACTTTCCCTGATTCTGCAGAACTGGATGACCTGTTTAAGTTTGCCTTCAAAAATCCAGGTAAGAAATACCAAGTGACAAAATTATTTTTGCACACTTTCCCATTTGCTCCTGAAGGCAGGAAAATCTGGGAAGAACCCCCAGCCGTAGACATAGCAGTCTCTCGCCTATAAAAAAAGGTGGGCTCCTTTACCATAACGGACCCTGGGGATAGGAAAATAGAGACTACACTGAAGTCTATTTACACGGCGGCTGGCATATCACAATGACCGGTCATAGCGGGTTGCTGGATGATGCATGCCATTCATACGTGGGCTATTCAAATTCAAGAGGGCCTCTCGGGGGATATGTCCCTGGTCACTACGGTAGCTCTGCAAGCGTCCTGTGTGGCTCTCTCAAGGAGATAGGCAATAATAATGCTAGGACCACTGCTATGGCAATGTCGGCGCGCAGAGCTTTGTGGTTGCATCAGTGGATAGGGGACGCAGAGTACAAGCGCAGTGTAGAGTCTCTTCTTTTTTCAGGGGATTGGCTCTTCGGGGTTGAACCCCTACCTAAAGGTTTTCAAGTTCAAGATGGAATCCTTGGGAGCAATGATTGCGGGCTTGGAAGAACGGGAGTTCATGGTTTCACTGGATATAAAGGTCGCCTATCTACATATCCCGATTTGGCCACCTCGCCAGGCTTACCTGTGGTTTGCCCTGCTGAACGATCACTAACAGTTCCAGGTGCTACCTTTCGGCCTGTCCACATCTCCAAGGGTATTCATGAAGGTGATGGCAGAGATGATGTTCCAACTCCGGGTCCAGGGGGTCAATATTGTCCGTTATCTGGACGATCTCTTGATAATAGCAAGATCCAGGGAGCTTTTATTGCTCCATATAGACCACACTATCCAACTTCTGTCACACCATGGGTGGATCCTCAATTTACAGAAGTCACACCTGGAACCAACTCAGTGGCTCCTTTTCCTGGGAATGTTGCTGGATACTGTGGCCCAGAAAGTGTTCCTCCCAGAGGACAAAGCGAGAACACTCCAGAAGATGGTTTGAATGATTCTACGGCCTACTCGAATATCCATCCATCTTTGCACAAGACTGTTGGGGAAAATGGTAGCCTCATACGAGGCGATCCAGTATGGGAGGTTCCATGCCAGAACATTTGGATCTCCTGAGCAACTGGTCCGAATCGCATCTTCAGATGCACTGGATAAGACGGCTGTCACCTCAGGCCAGGATTTCCCCGTGTGGTGGCTGCAGTCCTCAAACCTACTGGAAGGTCGAAGTTTCAGGATTGGATCCTTTTCACGACAGATGCGAGTCTGAGAGGATGGGGAAATGTTACCCAGGGGGCTCAGTTCCAAGGCTGGTGGTCAGCCCATGAAGCCCTACTTCCGATCAACATTCTGGAACTTTGGGCGATCTACAATACTCTGCTTCAGGCTTCTCCTCTACTCGGGGATCACACAACCCAAGTTCAGTTGGACAACGCCACGGTGGTGGCGTACATAAATCGACAAGGAGGGACAAAAAGCAGGGCCTGCATGCGAGAGGTGTCAAAGATACTCCTCTGGTCAGAAAGAAATGCAAGAGCAATGTCCGCAATCTTCATACCGGGAGTGGACAACTGGAAAGCGGACTTCCTGAGTCGTCAACGATCTGCACCCGGGAGAGTGTGGGCTCCACCATCAAGTGTTTCAGCAGATCATCGACCGGTGGGGCTGCCCACAAATAGACATGATGGCTTCTCGACTCAACAAGAAGCTTCGCTGGTATTACTCATGAACAAGGGACCCTCAGACGAGGGCAGTAGATGCACTGACGTCGCCTTGGCTGTACCGGCTGGTCTACATGTTTCCTCCAATTCCATTAATCCCAAGGGCACTAAAGCGAATCAGGAATCAAAGAGTTCAGGCAACTCTGATTGCCCCGGATTGGCCTCGGAGGGCGTGGTACGCGGATCTTCTGGACATGTCTGTCGAAGACCCTTGGCCTCTGCCGATGAGAAGAGATCTTCTTCAACAAGGGCCGTTCGTCTACCTGGACTTACGGCGAATTTGTTTGACGGCATGGAGGTTGAGCGGAACATTCTAGCTCACAAAGGCCTTTCCAAAAAGGTTATCACTACCATGGTTCAGGCCAGGAAGCCTGTGACGTCAAAACACTATCATCATATCTGGAGAAGATATGTCTCGGTGCGAGGAATGCACATATCCGCCAGGAGAGTTCCACTTGGGACGTTTCCTCCGTTTCCTGCAGGCTGGTGTGGATAAGGGCTGAAGTCTGGGTTCCATTAAGGTCCAGATTTCTGCTCTCTCAATTTTCCAGAAGAAATTGGCAGTGTTGCCAGAAGCTCAGACCTTCTTGCAAGAGGTACTCCACATACAACTTCCTTTTGTGCCGCCCACGGCACCCTGGTATTTGAATGTAGTGTTGGAATTTCTACAGTCCTCCTAGTTTGAACCTTTGATGATGGTAGACGACAAGTACCTCACGTGGATGACTGTGATGTTACTGGCCCTGGCTTCTGCTAGGTGTGTCTCAGAATTGGGGGCCTTATCGTGTAAAAGTCCCTACTTGGTCTTTTACGAGGACAGAGCTGAGCTCAGGAATAGGCAGCAGTTCCTGCCGAAGGTCGTCTCTATGTTCCACTTAAATCAACCTATTGTGGTTCCGTCAGGTTCTGGCACTTCTGCTCCTCCGGAGGCATTGGATGCTGTGTGAGCCTTCAAGATCTATATCAAGAGAACAGCTCAGATCAGAAAGACGGATTCCTTGTTTGTGCTCTATGATGCGCAGAAAAAGGGTTACCCTGCTTCTAACCAGTCCATTGCTCGTTGGCTTAGGCTTACTATCCAACAGGCCTATATGTCGGCAGCTTTACCTGTTCCACAGTCTCTGAAGGCCCACTTTACGAGATCAATGGGGTCTTCCTGGGAGGCTGCTTGTGGAGTCTCGGATTTGCAACTATGTCGAGCTGCTACCTGGTTGGGGAAGAATGCCTTTGTGAAGTTCTTCTACAGGTTTGATACCCTGGCCAAAGAGGATACCCATTTTGTGCAGGCGGTGCTGCAGCAGTCTCCGCACATTCCCGCCCGTTCTGGACGCTTTGGGACGTCCCCATCGTACTAATTCCCCAATATCCCTTATGGATGCTAGAGAAAATAGGATTTTAATTACCTACCAGTAAATCCTTTTCTCATAGTCCATAAGGGATATTGGACGCCCGCCTCAGTGCGTTGACTTTTCTGCAGGTTTTCTCTTATATGGTTACCTGTCCAGCTGTTGCTGTTTTGTTACCAGCCGTTGCTGGTTGTTTATGTCATTGGTGTGCTGGTGTGTAAATATCACCACTCATGTTATGTTCCTTCTCTAAAGTTTGTCCATTCTCCTTCGGGCACTATTTTACCTATAACTGCCTGTGGGAGGGGGGCATAGAAGGGAGGAGCCAGCACACCCAGTTGAAGAAATTTAAAGTGCACCGGCTCCTTTGGAACCCGTCTATACCCTCATCGTACTAACTACCCAATATCCCTTATGAACTACGAGAAAAGGCTTTACCGGTAGGTAATTAAAACCCAATTTCTTGCTTCATGCTGTGAACAAAAAAAAAAATTAAGTCTTGGGTTTCGATTTTTTATATTGGTGCCAAAAGTTGTGCAAGAATGCTAATTTACACACCTTTTACTCCTCTAGCTCCACCACAGCAGTAACTTAAACCATGGCGATTGTGCGCTGAGAAGTCAGTGACATTTACCTACCCCCACCCTGAGGACTCTTACTACTCGTACATATTGTCAACTAAAATTTTCCAGAAGTTAGTTTGATATATGTGCCAAAATCCATATAAAATTTAATAAAAATTGCAGATGACCAGTGATCGTCACTATTGGGGCAATTGGCATGAAATGACCCAGACCGGAACATGAGGGCTACTCATGTAGCTATATTTCCCATATAGTATCAACCTTATGGGGGACAAAAAATTAATATTAAACGTGTTACTCAATGCCCTATCTCATTACAGTGAAGAGAGGTAAAAAGAAAGTTTTTTTTGGTGGTACTTGAGCACTGGAGTTGAGAACCCCTGGTCTATTTCAACGGCTATATAATAATGGTTATGATTAATTAGATTTACCAGCCAATACCATTTTCCCATATTATAACTTAGGGTGATATCCAATTTGCATCAATAATTTAACTGTTGCTAATGGATTCCCCTGTTGCTATTTTATTAGCCTTGATGCTGGCACTTATCGGTGACTATACACGCGAAGCACAAGCCCGGTAAGAGACCCCTTTTTCCACTATAACTCATGGGTCCAGATATGGGGCATTTTTTGGCCGATAAAAAACAGGCTATAATTGGATGGTATCCGGACTCCAGGTCGACAGCACAAAGGTCGACACACCTTAGGTCGACACCAATTGGTCGACACACCTTAGGTCGACATGGACAAAAGGTCAACAGGAACAAGGTCGACATGGAAAAAGGTCGACATGAGTTTTTCACAATTTTTTTTCTTTTTTTGAACCTTTTCATACTTAACGATCCACGTGGACTACGATTGGAACGGTAAAGTGTGCCTAGCGGAGCGAAGGCACCATGCCCGAAGCTCGCGAGCCATGCGAGGGGACGCGGTGCACTAATTGGGGTTCCCGGTCACTCTACGAAGAAAACGACACCAAAAAAACATAAAAAACTCATGTCGACCTTTTTCCATGTCGACCTTGTTCCTGTCGACCTTTTGTCCATGACGACCTTTTGTCCATGTCGACCTAAGGTGTGTCGACCAATTGGCGTCGACCTAAGGTGTGCCGACCTTTGTGCTGTTGACCCTCAGTCCCAGACCCTAATTGGATAGCCCGATAATGACCATTGGTCAAATCTCACCACAGTCTTAAATATACCACCTGGTATCTCACAAGAATGGCGGAGCAAGAGCCACCCGTGTCTCTAAATTAACAGATATGTTGCTGGTTAGCATCTTCCTCCAGGGCTCCAATCCTGGGATTCAGCACAGTAACTAAAATAATTGTTACTGCTTTCAGTATGCCCTTTTTTCTTTTCTTTTGTATACACACAACAGATGTGTCCGAATGGGCAAGTATATACCACTGTATTAGTCTTTGGTTAACACAAAATCCCATGTAAGTTATGTCTGTCTTCTTTTTGATTCATTCAGGACCACACTCAATGCAACTGTGATGGATCATACACTAGTTATCACAACTTTGCTGTAATACTGTTTCTCTAGCATCCATAAGGGATATTGGTGGAAACTAGTACGATGGGTATAGACAGGGTCCAAAGGAGCCACTGCACTTAATTTCTTCAACTGGGTGTGTTGGCTCCTCCCCTCTATGCCCGCTCCCACAGGCATTTTAGGAAAAAGTGCCCTCTGGATAGGATGCACATCACTGCACATCTCTGCAGCTCCAGAGAGCTTTCTTCAATTTTCTTTTAAAATTTTATTATTTTCGGTATGCTGTCTGGGCAACAGCATACCTGCACCGTGGGAGTTAGGGGTGGGGGACGGTCACCAGCCTTACGAGGTGCAGAGCCACTTCCCCGCTGCAGGACCACTGTCCTGAGGGGTTGTTGTTCAGCGTGACACCACGGCTTGGCTGTCACAGCCGCAGCACGCCGCACACCCCTAACGCTGCCTGAAGGTGACATCGGTAGTGAGTACAAACCGGGTTTGTTCCCCGGTTCAAAGTGCGGCTGACCAGAGGCGCAGTGGACGGGACCCTCCTGGGGGAATCCCGCTAAGATCCCCTGTGTAGAACTGGCACAAAATGGCTTGACTAGCACTTGTGTGATGTTTTAAGCTATGAAGGAGACTTTGCCAGTATAAATAGTCATTATAGCTCCGGCGCCATTAGAGGGGACAGAGCCATCTACAGCACACACAGCGCTTCCTGCCTAGCAAGACACGCTGGAAAACTGGTACAGGGTGCAGCAAAGGGCGGAGAGCCGCTTGTGTACACTATCCTGATCCTCTGTAGGACTAAAATTGTTATTGTTTACTGTGTTTGGCTGTGCAGCTCAGGATGTGCTGGTGTCCTCTCTCATCTGTGTCTCCTCTCACAAACAGTAGTGCAGGCTTGCATTATCACAGTCTATGTGTATGTGTATATTATTGTGCTTACTGTGAAATATGGGTAAACACAGCTGTGCAGTGTATGTCACACCAGATTCTCTCCATTATCTAATAATTCTGTTTCCTGTGAACAATGCAGTCAGTCTTCAAAAATCAGTGAAGGGACTGGGGGAGAGGGTCCAGAGCCCCACTGGTTAGGGTCCCTTAAGACTAGGATATCAGATATGTCTTCCCAGCTCACTGCTAATGTGCAGAAGACTCGGCTACTACAACAAGCTGTTGCAAATGTAACTGCTAGGGCAGATGCACAGCCCCCCCCCCCCTTCTCTCGTGCAGGGCCACATAATCGTGGTGTTCCTGCTCTGCTATCAGATTCAGATGATGATATTCTAGATGATGGGAATGACCTGGATCCCATTAGTGAGGATCCCGATTCTACTCAGGGTTTTGAACCCCTCATTTTGGCTATAAGGGATGTGTTAAAGCTCCCTCTAGAGGACGCTGCATCACAGCAGTCGTTTTTCTTTGTCCAAAACAAGTCCAATGTCACTTTCCCTGATTCTCCAGAGTTAGATGACTTATTCAAACAGGCCTGGAAAAATCCAGGCAAAAAACTTCCAAGTGTCCAGAAAGTTTTTGCGCACTTTCCCTTTTGCTCCTGAAGGTAGAAAAGTTTGGGAGGAACCCCCTGGGGTGGATGTCTAAGTCTCTCGCCTGTCTAAGATGGCGGTGCTGCCTGCCCCGGGCTTCTTTACTTTGAAGGATCCTGGGGATCGAAAGATAGAGAATACCCTAAAATCTATATACACTGCAGCCGGCCTTTCACAGAGACCGGTCATTGCGGGTTGTTGGATGACCCACGCTATTCATTCTTGGGCCACGCAAATTCAGGAGGGCCTCTCGGGGGATATGCCCTTAGTTACTATGGTAACCCTCCTGAAGCACATTCTGGTGAACATTAATGCTCGGACGTCTGCCATGGCAGTGTCTGCGCGCAGGGCCTTGTGGTTGCATCAGTGGATTGTGGACGCAGAATCCAAGCGTAATGTGGAATCCCTTCCCTTTTTTTGGGGAATGGCTTTTTGGGGTTTAACTGGATACATGGATTTCCAAAGGCTGGGAAATCCACGTTTCTCCCCTCTGGGGCCCCGCCGGCGAGATGCTCCTATCCGGGGCTGTCGGTCCAGTCCTTTCGATCTCGCACATTTCGATCAAAGGCCAGAGGTGCCTCCGATGCGGCTAGAGGCACCAGAGGTAAGTCCAGAAAACCTGCAAGTACCAGTTCTCATGAACAGTTCTGCTTCCACTAAGGCATCAGCATGACGGTGCCCACCCACCCCGTGGGGACCTTAAGGGGGGGGGCCCGGCTGCATCACTTCAGCCATGTCTGTGAGACCTCCTACCAAGATGCCTGGGTCAGAGAGCTCGTTTCTCAGGGCTACAAGCTGGAGTTCGACAGTACAATCTCCCAGCCCCCCCCCCCAACGATTTTTCAAATCAAGCTTACCAGCTTTGGAGCATATGCAAGTTACGTTGAAACAGGCTTTCCGAAAGTTGGTCCAGTCCCACATCATTGTTCCAGTCCCACTACTGCAACGCGGCGCAAGGGGTTTTACTCAAACCTGTTTGTAGTGCCGAAGCCGGATGGTTCAGTCAGGCCCATTCTGAATCTGAAATCCTGAATACTTATTTGAGGGTGTTCAAATTCAAAATGGAATCCCTGCGAGCAGTGATTGCGGGCCTGGAAGAACAGGAATTTATGGTCTCCTTGGATATCAAGGATGCCTATCTCCATATTCCGATTTGGCCCCCTCATCATGCGTACCTGCGGTTTGCCCTGCTGGACGATCATTTCCAATTCCAGGCACTGCCCTTCGGCCTGTCTACAGCTCATAGGGTATTCACAAAGGTGATGGTGGAGATGATGCTTCAACTCCGGGTCCATGGAGCCAATGTGGTCCCTTATCTGGACGATCTTCTGATAAAGGCAAGATCCAGGGAGCTTTTGCTGCTCCATATCGACCGCACCATCCATCTTCTGTCCAACCATGGGTGGATCCTCCACTTACAGAAGTCCCACCTGGAGCCAACTCAGAGGCTCCTGTTCCTGGGTATGTTGCTGGATACTGTGGCTCAGAAGGTGTTTCTACCAGAGGACAAGGCGAAAACACTTCAGGAGATGATCCGCATGGTGCTCCGTCCTACTCGAGTGTCCGTACATTTTTGCATAATGTTGTTAGGAAAGATGGTTGCCTCATACGAGGTGATCCAGTATGGGAGGTTCCATGCCAGAACGTTTCATTTGGATCTCCTAAGCAAGTGGTCTGGATTGCATCTCCAGAAGCACCGGATGATTCAGCTGTCACCTCAGGCCAGGATTTCCCTGCTGTGGTGGCTACAGTCCTCCAATCTCCTGGAGGGAAGGATTTTTGGGATTCAGGATTGGACCCTTCTCATGACGGATGCGAGTCTGAGAGGATGGGGAGCTGTCACCCAAGGGGCGCAGTTCCATGGCAGGTGATCAGCCCACGAAAGCCTTCTTCCAGTCAACATTCTGGCATAGGCGCTCCATTATATCCAATGGTGGGAACTTTGTGGTCAGCGGTAGACCACAAGAGTGACCCTACATAACCTCGCGGTCTACCGCTGACTGCAAAGTTCCCACCATTGGATATAATGGAGCGCCTATGCGCTACATTGTATCTCGAGTGCGCCGCCTGACTGACAGCTCAGACGCGCACAGCCAATCAGGAGAGTGCCATTATGTGGCGCTCCCTGATTGGCTGAAGGGACCCTCTTTGACAGCAGTCACGGGGGGTCCCGCCAGTCGGGGAAAGGGGTCCCATGTGTAAACATGTGACCCCTTTCAGTGCGTGGATCGTGTTTTTCGTTATTTGATTTTGCCAAGTACGTGGATTCCCCCCCCCCCCCACCACCGTATTTTTACAACCAGGACCGGCTCAAAGAGCCCGAGGCTGGTTATGCTTAGGAGGGGGGACCCCACGCATTTTTTTCCAGAATTTTTAACCATTTCACACCCCTTTAACTGAAAAACATGCACTGAGCTCTCCATATTATTGTAGTTAGTAAAAAAATAAATATTCTTTTAAAAAATCGATTAAATAATACTTGTGGCTCCTAAATAGACAAACCAAGTAGATAATCCCTTCAAATATAAATAGATATGCTATTAGCAATGAAAAAAGTACCAAAAAATACATGTTTTAAAAAAAAATTATTAGATCACGACAGAAAAATGAGGCGGAATGAAATTGACGAAATGACTGTCGAAAAGCACTGTTGTCAAATCAACTTTCTTCAATTGAATAAACTTTTGTTGAAAAGCCGCATTTTTAACATTGCAGACATGTCGAATTGAAAAAATGTTGAATTGCAAAAAGTCGAAAATGAAATGGCAGGTTTTTAGTCGAAAAGTACTGTATTGAATTGTCGAATCAAATTCGACAGGTTTTTTGTGTAGAAAATTACCCGTTTTTCGGCAATTCGACCGCAATTGAATATACCCCATAATTATAAATGTACATAATGACAGTGCTGCAAAAAAGCAGCCAGTGTTTAACCACCACTTCCTTTCGGAAATTGGCTAGTGGCTATAACAGGATAGTATCATTTCCATTTACTGCTCACTTTCTCTTCTTTATTCAAGTGAAGTTCTCAATGGATCTATGTAGTTTTGGTTAGTAAAAGGTTTTGCAAACAAGCTGGATTTTGTAAGTATATATGTTTTCATGAGTCCACTTAAATTAAAAATTTGAATCTTATATTTGTTTTTACAGATGGTTTGGTGAAAAAACTGGAAGAGCTTGAAAAAACAGCAGAGTTTTATAGAGGTAAAACGTGACCATGAACATTAATAGACTGTTCTACTGCATGCTAAACTCCTAACAGCTGATGCACTACATCGGCGCATCATGCTGTGTGTACGGGTGCTCAGCCAACCACCTGTACACTCGCTGCACAAGCCAGCGGTGATTGACAGCACAACTGAATGAGCGCATGTAAATACCCGCCCAGTTCACGATGGATCAGGCAGTGGGTATGCAGATGTATCTAGAAGCGGGATGCAGTCAATTTACCTGCAATCAAAATCCCGACGGTCGAAATCCCGACAGCAATTGACCGACGGTTAAAATCCCGACAAGGTCAAAATCCCGACATGGACAAAATACCGATATTTAAAATACCGACAAGGTCAAAATACCGACAGGTCGAAACACTGACAGGTTGAAATGCCGACATGAGTTTTTCATGATTTTTTTTTCATTGAAACCGACTTGTTCATACTTTACCATCCCAGTGGACCTGGACGGGGAATATAATAGTGTGCAGAGCGCAGCGAGCCATGCGAGGGGATGCGGTACACTTATATGGTGTCCATGTCGACATACACACACAAAAAGACAATGAAAAACGCATTTCTGTATTTTGACCTGTCAGCATTTTACATGTCGGTATTTTAAATGTCGGTATTTTGTCCATGTCGGGATTTTGACCGTAAGTCAATTGCTGTCAGGATTTCGGCCGTCGGGATTTTGATTGGAGTTATTTCATACCGATCCCCTAGAAGCATTAGTTTTTGTGCATTTACAGCTTAGCAACCATAATTTAAAGGAAAATAATATTGACATAATATGTTGTAAAAAGACAGTGGGAGTTCCTTGTTTTCTTGTTTGTTAATGTTGTGTTTTGTGTGCCCATATTAAGTAGCATTGGCGTTATTAAAATTGTGTGTGCCCCAGCAATATTTTGATGGGGCTCCCAACGTTTCTAGATTCTAGAGACACACTATAATAATGCCCGTTTTCATAATATGCTCCACAGTAGGGGTGTAGTACGTTATCAGCAAAACACAGGGCGATCGGGCACTGGTCACATTAATACAATCATAATTGAAAAAACCCAAAATCGGACAATTATAAACACAATTTTTATAATTAGGTGCTGTCCTAGTTGGTGGTGCGCCCAGAGCCAGAAAGTACATAGACTGGCAAAGGGAGAGAAAGAAGGCTCTTGTGTGGGCGCACTCTTAAACAATGAAAGGAAATTCCAATGATATGTAGGGAAATATTTTAAGACATAACTTTTAATAATCAAATTTAAAAGCAATTTAACCCATCTAAGTGATCCATAATAAAGAAATTAGAAAAAATGTAAAAATGTTCTGGTCTCGTTCTTCACAGAGAATGATCAGAAAGGTTGTAGACACTTAGTTGTCTTACCCCCAATTCCCCTGACCAGTACAGAGTTTGTGTTAATGGGACCGAGGAGTGGTCATGCAAGTATCATAAATATGTCCAATTAGGACTACTTGTATTAAGTTGATATAGTGAAAGTTGATGGTCACCACCAATAAACACCTGAATAAGTGACGGATAATATATGTTGATAAAGGTTTAGGCGTTGGAATGAAAGAAAAACATAAAACAAAGGGAAAGGAAATGGTAAAGGAATTTAGTGGTGATACTGCTGTTGGTGTCGCAATTCACATGGAAAAGGAAATTAAATCCTACTCTACAACACCAGGTATTCGCAGGAAGTCTCCTCTCCAGGTACTAACCTGGCCCAACGCTGTTTAGCTTCCAAGATCGGACGAGATCGGGCATTGGCAGCGTGGTATGATAGTAGAGGATTATGCGATCTTCATACCAATGAGAGTGCACCTACTCCTATCAATTTCTTATATAGGTGCACTCTCATTAGTATGCAGATCGCATAATCCTCTACTATCATACCACACTGCCAATGCCTGATCTCGTCCGATCTTGGAAGCTAAACAGCGTTGGGCCAGGTTAGTACCTGGAGAGGAGACTTCCTGCGAATACCTGGTGTTGTAGAGTAGGATTTAATTTCCTTTTCCATGTGAATTGCGACACCAACAGCAGTATCACCACTAAATTCCTTTACCATTTCCTTTCCCTTTGTTTTTTGTTTTTTTTTTCATTTCAACGCCTAAACCTTTATCAACATATATTATCCGTCACTTATTCAGGTGTTTATTGGTGGTGACCATCAACTTTCACTATATCAACTTAATACAAGTAGTCCTAATTGGACATATTTATGATACTTGCATGACCACTCCTCGGTCCCATTAACACAGAAACTCTGTACTGGTCAGGGGAATAGGGGGTAAGACAACCTAAGTGTCTACAACCTTTCCGATCATTCTCTGTGAAGAACGAGACCAGAACATTTTAACATTTTTTCTAATTTCTTTATTATGGATCACTTAGATGGGTTAAATTGCTTTTAAATTTGATCATTAAAAGTTATGTCTTAAAATATTTCCCTACATATCATTGAAATTTCCTTTCATTGTATAAGAGTGCGCCCACACAAGAGACTTCTTTCTCTCCCTTTGCCAGTGTAGTACGTTATGTCAGCTGTCGGGATCCCCACGCTGCAGGCACGGTGGCGCTCTACGCGCGCCATGCTATTTATTCTCCCTCCAGGGGGGTCGTGGACCCCCCAAGAGGGAAAATAGTTGGCGGTATGCCGGCTGTCGGGATTCCGGCGCCGGTATACTGAGCGCTGGGATCCCGACAGCCGTCATATAAAATGCCTCCCCACAGTAGTGCCTTCTTGGCCCCAATTCATTATATGCCCCGTAGTAGTGACATAGTTTATAGTATATCCACTGGCTTCAAATCAGAATATTTTGTGTATATCATTATCTATATTCCCTATTCCAGGAGACTACTCTTTGTGCATGCAATAAGTACAAGCCATACTTTATCTGAGGATCTGTGCATTCCTTTAACCACTTAACTGACAATTTATTTCGCCAAAAACCGCTCCGAAATTGTCGGGGTTTTTTTTATTAGTGAATTAGGTGAGGAACATCAATTTAACCCTATCCCAAATGATTTTAGTAAAAAAAAAAAATATATATATATTTATTTATTTTCAAACATCGAAACATCGTTCGGGAACATCGCGACCATCGCAGCTTTCATTTTGAAACCGGGACAGCCTGCAGGTATACAGGGGGGGTCTGGCGGTGGCTTGGGAGGGTTCATTTACACTCCCCAGTGGCTGCCATTGTCTGTAGCCGCTGGAGGGGGGATATCCTGCCGTGCTGACCGATCAGCAGTGATCGGCAGCACGGCAGACACAGGGGGAGAGTGCAGGGAGGCAGAGGGACCTTACAGTCCCTCTGATAGCAGCAGCGGAGGAAAGTTTATCTTCCCCGCCGCTACTAACACTCTCTATCTGACTGGTCGCATCCTGTGCGACCAGGTCAGATAGAGCACTTGCAGGCATGGTTGCATCTGATGTGACCATGCCAGGCAAGTGGTTAAACCTTATTATTCAAAATCTGTTGCTACAGTCCCTATACAGACAAGACTAAGGGGGAGATGTACTAAGCAGTGAAAAGACTAGAGAAGTGAGCCAGTGGAGAAGTTGCCCATGGTAACCAATCAGATGCTCTGTATAATTTTATAGTATGCAAATTATAAATGTTACTTCAATGCTGATTGGTTGCCATGGGCAACTTCTCCACTGGCTCACTTCTCCGCTCTTTTCACTGCTTGGTACATACCCCCCTAAGGGGCAAAATTCAACTGATTGAGGTAAATTTTACAGCTAAAAAAACTAGCTTTAGCATAATTTTTTTGCCCAATGTTTTTACCTGGCAATACAGTCAATGCCCATTTTTTCGCTGTAATGGCCCATACACACTCTGAGATTCGGGCTATGCCCGATTATCACTATGCGACAGGGGCTAGGTCGGCATCACAAGCACATAATGACTGTGCTTGCGATACTGACTGTGCGATTTTGGCTAAGTGTCAATTTTGACTATCTCTTCTATAGAGATAGTCAAAATTGACTTGCCTGCACAGCAGGGCTTAAAGTGGTCCTGGAGAGGTGGGGGAACTCATCACTCGCGCTCCAAAGGCGCACGCTGCAACAAAGGGGTGTGACCTCACTAGGAATGGGCGTGGCCACACAATAGTACCAATTTAAAATAACGCCTCACAGTAGCACAATCTAATTCACATTGCCCCACATATTAGTGCCTTTTACACACACAATGCCCACAGTAGTAAAAGTGCCCCACTGAATCTATAGGTATTTTTATAATGTGTTTAAATGTAGAAATGCGCAATGTATCAGGATATGTACAACCTTTGCTCACCTCTGTGTCTTCCATGTGTCCTTTCTGCTTTCTTGTTTCCTTTGTCACTCTCCTTGTGTCCATATCTTCATCCTAGACAACCCGAATTCCCTTTCTGTCTGATCACCTGAATCTTTCTTTCCTTTACTTAACCCCTACACCTCTCACTCCCTACTACCCTTTCCGCCACTGCTTCTATCTCACCCCTGTGCCTCTCACTCTCCCATCTCTCCCCCCGAGCCTCTCACTCTATGCTCCTCTCATTCCCCATCTCAGCCCCAGCTTCTCTTACTCTCCCATCTCACACCCTGCTTCTCTCACCACCCCCACCCCAATCTCACCCCCTGCTCCTCTCATCATCCCCTGCCGTCTCACTCCTGCTCTTCTCATCGTCCCCTGCCGTCTCACTCCTGCTCCTCTCATCATCCCCTGCCATCTCACCCCCTGCTCCTCTCATCATCCCCTGCCGTCTCACTCCTGCTCCTCTCATCATCCCCTGCCATCTCACTTCTGCTCCTCTCATCATCCCCTGCCATCTCACTTCTGCTCCTCTCATCATCCCCTGCCATCTCACTTCTGCTCCTCTCATCATCCCCTGCCATCTCACTTCTGTTTCTCTCATCATCCCCTGCTGTCTCACTCCTGCTCCTCTCATTATCCCCTGCCGTCTCACTCCTGCTCCTCTCATTATCCCCTGCTGTCTCACTCCTGCTCCTCTCATTATCCCCTGCCGTCTCACTCCTGCTCCTCTCATCATCCCCTGCGTCTCACTCCTACTCCTCTCATCATCCCCTGCCGTCTCACTTCTGCTCCTCTCATCATCCCCTGCTGTCTCACTCCTGCTCCTCTCATTATCCCCTGCTGTCTCACTCCTGCTCCTCTCATTATCCCCTGCTGTCTCACTCCTGCTCCTCTCATTATCCCCTGCTGTCTCACTCCTGCTCCTCTCATCATCCCCTGCCGTCTCACTTCTGCTCCTCTCCTCATCCCCTGCCGTCTCACTCCTGCTCCTCTCATTATCCCCTGCCGTCTCACTCCTGCTCCTCTCATTATCCCCTGCCGTCTCACTCCTGCTCCTCTCATCCCCTGCTCCTCTCATAATCCCCTGCCGTCTCACTCCTGCTCCTCATCATCCCCTGCTGTCTCACTCCTGCTCCTCTCATTATCCCCTGCTGTCTCACTCCTGCTCCTCTCATTATCCCCTGCTGTCTCACTCCTGCTCCTCTCATTATCCCCTGCTGTCTCACTCCTGCTCCTCTCATCATCCCCCGCCGTCTCACTCCCTGTTCCTCTCATCATCCCCTGCCGTCTCACTTCTGCTCCTCTCATCATCACCTGCCATCTCATCCCCTGCTCCTCTCATAATCCCCTGCCGTCTCACTCCTGCTCCTCTCATAATCCCCTGCCGTCTCACTTCTGCTCCTCTCATTATCTCCTGCTGTCTCACTTCTGCTCCTCTCCTCATCCCCCCACCTATCTCACTCCCTGCTACTCTCATTATCCCCTGCTCTCACTTCTGCTCCTCTCCTCATCCCCCCACCTATCTCACTCCCTGCTCCTCTAATCATCCCCTCGGCCCATCTTGCCTCTGGCTTTTTCATGATCCTCCTGGCCCCGCTATCTCAACCCCTGTTGCTCTAATCTCCCCGCTCGTACTCGTTCTCCACATCCCCTCCTCGTCGGAGCCTGGAGCATCATGACGCGGCTATTGGCAGCGCCGCCAGACAGTCCTGACATTACTGTCACAGATCGGCTGCCTGGCGCACTGCCTGCTATTCAAAAGGGGCCGCTCTTTCGAAGCAATCACGGATCGCCTGACCTTCAGCCAATGAAAAACTGCCACTTTGCAGCTTCTCATTGGCTGGCGGTCCACGAGCCGTGATTGGCTCTGAAGCTGGAGGAGAGATTGGCTGGAAGATGCTTATGCAGATATTAACTTTAAAGTAAAGCAGGGTCCTGAAGCTTTCACTTTTTGGTGGCCGGGCGGAGGCGGAACTGGTTCCGCCTTCAATTAGAAGTGTCGGAACGCAGTTCCGCCCCGTTCCGCCCCACTTTAACCACTGCTGCACAGTCTATCTAGTCTTGCGATGCCGACCGCGCATCGGCTTCGAATCGGGATCGCAGGGTGACTTTCACCTTGCGATCTGCACTAACTTTTCTTACGATTTTGAGTATATAGTCAAAATCATAAGAAAATATATCACTCTGTGTACACACCATTACATTTACATGCTTTCGTGTGAAAAACAGAATCAGGGATAGGTTCCCAGATGCATGCGTTTTCGGGATTGCTTATTTATCGCGGATTTTGTTTCTCCTTCCTCCAGGCAGGTGAAACAAAAGCCCTGTTAGTGCTGGCTTTAGGGAATAATTGAATTCCCCCCTTGAATGGATTAATGCAGTGAGTAAGCAAGCCAGCACTTCACCTGCAGTGTTACAGAGCTCCTCCAGATGGCACAGTCACATTCTTTGAACTGCATGTAAGTGAGAAGAACACTGCTGTTTACTAACTGCTTGGGATGTGTATTGGTAACACGCAATGGCAGATTTTATCTTTCAGCCCCCCAGTAAAATCTGACACCCCCATATTGCAGTCCGTAAATGCACTAGCTTCACTGTGACTGGCAGTGAATTTCCTATTGGAAGTTTTACCTGTCAGTCACAGACACTACAGTCAGTCCCAAAGGGAGGAGTTTCCTCCCTCTGGGGCTGCAAGACCGGACTGCGATTAGGAAAGAGCGGGCTTCCTGTGGGTAGCCACTCCCTGACTTATCATCAGCCCGAGCCAGCTTCTGTGGTCTGCAGCTTCTATGGGCTGCAGCCAATACAGTTCATAGAGGCCGCTTCTATGGGCTGCAGCCAATGCAGTCCATAGAAGCTATTTTTTTTTTTTTTTTTTGCGCATATGCAGTCCCACCATTGTGCATGCGCCTGTCCCGGCAACTCCATTGTGCAGGTGAGGGACCCAGCCAGTGGCAAGGGCTCTCCTCTCTTCCTCTGGACCGGGCAGCCCCCCTCCTCCACACAGCTATGAGCTGCCGCTGGTAACATGACTGACACCAGGTAATTACAGTCACCTTGTTCAGACTATCTGGGTCCAGGAGGTGTTCTACAGGATGGAGGAAGAGAGGAACAGATATCTGGCCAGATGTGTGTTACACTTAATGTGGCACTAGATTTCAAAATGTGAGTGTCATGTGATCTTCTAAATTTTAACCAAATTCGATGGCTTATCAGTAGAACTGTATTCTGTGCACAGGTAATAAATGTGAGAAATTACTGTTTCGTCACTTTTAATAGTCTCAGAAGACGTGAGTTCCTTCTGATTGCAGAGATTGGTACTGTGCAGCGGCAAAGCAGATTTTTCCATTCTGTGCTTAAATCCATTTCACTAGCTCCAGCTGCAGCACCCCAGCAGCTTTGAGATGAGTTTGATAGAACAGATCTTTTTGTGGCAGCTTGCCAGAATCTATTAATGAAGTTCAGGGGCTCAGATTCTGGTACAGGCGAGCTGAGCCCTCCTGCTTCCGGGCCCATAGCATTAGCACTGGGGCCGCTATAGTTAAGCTCCTCCTAAGGAGGTAATCCTCATGGACATTTGGGCCAGTATTTTAGTATATTGAGCAAGAAGAGTAACACTCCCTTATCTCTATATCAGTAGAAGGAAAGGAATTGTTTACATTGAAAGTAATATACAAATAGTAAGTCAGAAACTAGCCTCTATAGTACTGATTTCCTTCCATTGCTGTAATATCTCTTTCTTGTAATGGTTTTTCATGTGTTTTTTTTCTTTTTTCTTTTTTCAAGGTATGATGGAACACACTAAACGTCTCTTGAGAGCATTCTTTGAACTTTCTCAGACACACCGGGGTAATGATTATTTCACATTACATTAATGTACAGAAGACAGTGTACTTGTAGACAGTTACTTATAAGGGTTTGTTGATTTAAGTTAAGCAATAATTTATGTGATCAACAAACCCCTGAGCAAGTGTTTTCAATATTATTATGTGCTTGCTGTCTATCTGAGACAGGCCAGGATCGGCTCATTGTCCTTGTGCCACAGATGTCTGTTGAATGACCAGATACAGCATCTTGTTGAAACCTGTCTCTGATCTGAAAAAAAATAAAGAACTGCCACTCAATTAATATAATTAGAATGTGCTTAAGGATTTTGGCCAAGACATTTACTGAGGCTGTACAGTTGTTATATAAAACCTTGAAGTCTCGTCTGTAGATCTAGAGGAAAAAAATCGCATACTTTTCCGTTCCGTCATTTTGATGGGTTGCTAACTATTATCAATAACACTCCCTCTTTCACTCTCAGACCCTACTATGCCCAATCAAATCCTCCTACAACCTTTAAATCTTTAAATGCTTTTTAAAAACTCATCTCTTTATTAGAGCTGACTCTGCTCTACCTATACTAACCACACTAATACCCCTTTCACATTGCAGATATAACCCAGTATCGACCTGGCATATAGCCGGGTCGACACTGGTCACTGTGCGATGTAAAAGGGGCCTTGGAGAATTCCCAGGTCGCATGACCCGGTTATTCAACTCTGGTTGTAAGAAGGGTTATTCCCAGGTTGAATACCGGGTCAGTGGCAGTGTAAACAGATTCCCGGGTCGATGCGACTCAGGACCCATTCACTACATAGGGAGAGGCGGCGCGGAGATGAGCTCATCTCCCAGCCCCGCCCCCGCTGCCGGCTCCGCCCGCTGCCGCTATGGCAACCTGCCCGGCATATTACTGGGTCGGGAAGCCAGCACTAAGGCTCCAAATCCGGATCCCACCTGGGAAGGACCCCTTTCCAATTCCCGGGTGGGATCCGGCACTGGCGATGTGAAAGCCGCTTAATGCATCCTTACAACTGTCCCAAACTCCACTATGTGTCATACTTTTATTTCAGCTCTGCCATATTCCAATTACAGTGGTGCTTAAAAGTTTGTAAACCCTTCAGAATTTTCTGTATTTCTGCTGATATTTGGCCTAAAACTACCTCAGCTTTTCACACCGGTCCTAAAAGTAAAAGGAAAATTATCCAATATCACATATCTGTGAGTGGCAAAAGTATGTGAACCTTTGCTTTCACTATCTGGTATGACTTCCTTGTGCAGCAATAATAGGATTTTGGTTACCTACCGGTAAATCCTTTTTTCGTGTCCATAGAGGATGCTGGGGTCCACATTAGTACCATGGGGTATAGACGGGTCCACCAGTAGCCATTGGCACTTTAAGAGTTTGAGAGTGTGGGCTGACTCCTCCCTCTATGCCCCTCCTACCAGACTCCATCTAGAAACTGTGCCCGAGGAGACGGACATCTTCAAGAGAAGGATTTAACACAGATAGTGGCGAGATTCATACCAGCTCACACATACAAGGCACATCAAGCTAACCTGCTTGAAACTCTCAGCAACTGCTGAAACATTACTTACCAAGTAACAATGCAGTACATAACTAAACAAAGATGTACTGAATCAGATAACGATTGCAGGAAAACAAAGCGCTTGGCGGGCGCCCAGCATCCTCTACGGACTACGAGAAAAGGATTTACTGGTAGGTAACCAAAATCCTATTTTCTCTTACGTCCTAGAGGATGCTGGGGTCCACATTAGTACCATGGGGATGTACCAAAGCTCCCAGAACGGGAGGGAGAGCGCAGAGGCTCCTGCAGAACTGATTGACTGAACTTCAGATCATCAGAGGCCAAAGTATCGAACTTGTAAAACTTGCAAACGTGTTCGACCCAGACCAAGTTGCAATGCCGAGACACCCCGGGCAGCCACCAAGGAAGACCCCACCTTACGAGTAGAGTGGGCCTTAACAGATTTTGGACACGGCGAACCTGCCGAAGAATAAGCATGCTGGATAGTGAACCTAATCCAGCGAGAGATTGTCTGCTTAGAAGCAGGATACCCAATTTTCCTGGGAACATATAGGACAATCGTAGAGTCCGACTTTCTGCGACGAGAAGTTCTCTTCACATATACCTTCAGAGCCCTCACAACATCCAAGGACTTTGATGTAATTGAGGAGTCAGTAGCCACTGGCACCACAATAGGTTGGTTGATATGAAATGCCGACACAACCTTCGGAAGAAACTGCTGACGTGTCCGGAGCTCAGCTCTATCTTCGTGGAAGATCAAGTATGGGCTTTTACAGGATAAAGTCCCCAATTCGGACACACGCCTAGCTGAAGCTAAGGCCAACAACGTGACAGCCTTCCATGTAAGAAATTTGACCTCAACCTCCTGTAGAGGCTCAAACCAATCCGACTGGAGGAACTGCAACACCACGTTAAGGTCCCAAGGCGCCCTAGGCGGTACAAAGGGAGGTTGGATGTGCAGAACTCCCTTCAAAAAAGTCTGAACCTCAGGGAGGGCAGCCAATTGTTTCTGGAAGAAAATGGATAAGGCCGAAATCTGGACCTTCACAGATCCCAACCTCAGGCCCATATCCACACCTGCTTGCAGGAAGAGTAGAAAACGTCCGAGTTGAAACTCCACCGTAGGAAACTTCTTGGATTCACACCAAGATACATATTTCTTCCAAATACGATGGTAATGTTTAGACGTTACCCCTTTCCTAGCCTTTATCAGGGTAGGAATGACCTTCTTCAGAAAGCCCCTCCGAGCAAGTATCAGGCGCTCAACTTCCATGCCGTCAAACGTAGCCGCGGTAAATCTTGATAGGCGAACGGCCCCTGCTGCAGCAGGTCCTCCCGAGGCCTCGGCTTTTCCTACAAGAGATTCAGAAGTCCACGTACCAAGCCCGCCTTGGCCAGTCTGGAGCATTGAGGATCGCTTGAACTCTTGTTCTCCTTACGAGCTTTAGAACTCTTGGAATGAGTGGAAGTGGTGGAAACACGTACACCGTCTGGAACACCCACCGAGACACCATGGCCTCCACTGCCACTGCTTGTGGGTCCCTCGACCTCGAACAATAGCGTTGAAGCTTTTTGTTGAGACTAGAGGCCATCATGTCTATTTGGGGTAACCACCAAAGGACTATTATTTCCTTGAACACCTCTGGATGTAGATCCCACTCCCCTGGATGGAGATCGTGTCTGCTTCCCAGTTGTCCACTACCGGAATGAAGATTGCTGAGAGCGCCAACGCGTGTCTTTCTGCCCAGAGGATGATTCTTGTCACCTCCGACATTGCAGCTCTGCTCTTCGTTCCGCCTTGTCGGTTTATGTAGGCTACTGTCCTTACATTGTCCGACTGCACTTGAATGGCCCGATTTCTTAGAAGATGGGCCGCCTGAAGAAGACCGTTGTAGATGGCTCTTAGATCCAGGATGCTGATGGGCAGGCCGGCTTCCAGACTTGACCACCTTCCTTGGAAAGTTACTCCTTGAGTGACTGCTCCCCAGCCCCGAAGGCTCGCATCCGTGGTTAGAAGGACCCATTCCTGAATCCCAAACCTGCGGCACTCCAGAATGTGAGGCAATTGTAGCCACCAGAGGAGCGAAATCCTGGCCTTCGGCAACAGACGTATTCTCTGGTGCATGTGGAGATGAGATCCTGACCACTTGTCCAGGAGAGCCAGTTGGAAGGCCCGAGCGTGGAACCTCCCGTACTGGAGAGCCTCATAAGAGGCCACCATCTTTCCCAACAGGCGAATGCATTGATGAACCGACACCCGGGCTGGCTTCAGGACATCCTGGACCATTGTTAGTATCACCAATGCCTTCTCCTGCGGAAGAAACACCCTCTGCACTTCTGTGTCTAGGATTCTTCCCGGAAAGGACAACCTCTGGGTTGGTTCCAAATGTGACTTTGGAAGGTTCAGAATCTAACCATGGATCCTGAGGAGGCGGGTTGTAAGAACAATGGACTGCAGCAGCTTCTCCTTGGACAATGCCTTTATCAGCAAATTGTCCAGATATGGAATGATGTTCACCCCTTGTTTGCAGAGGAGAATCATCATTTCTGCTATCACCTTGGTAAACACCCTCAGTGCTGTGGAGAGGCAGAATGGCAGGTCCTGGAACTGGAAATGACAGACCAGTAATGCGAAACGGAGATAAGCCTGATGCAGCAGCCAGATCGGAATGTGTAGGTACGCATCCTTGATATTCAGGGATACCAGGAATTCCATCTCTTCCAGACCTGATATCACGGCCCTGAGAGACTCCATCTTGAACTTGAACTCCTTTAGAAAGGGGTTCAATGATTTTAGGTTCAGAATGGGCCTGACCAAACCATCCAGTTTCGGTACCACGAAAAGGTTCGAATAGTAACCTGTGGTTTGCGAATGAGGAGTAACTGGCACAATGACCTGTGCCTCCACCAACTTTTGGACAGCTTCTTGTAGGACAGTGCTGTCTGCCAGCAGAGCTGGTAAGCCTGATTTGAAAAAATGAGGAGGGAGACTTTGAAATTCCAGCCTGTATCCCTGGGATACAATATTTATCACCCAGGGATCCAGGCCGGACAATACCCAGACGTGACTGAATTGTCCGAGTCTCGCTCCCACTGGCCCCACCTCCAGGCCACGTGGTCCACCGTCATGCGGAGGACTTTTGCATTCCTGATGCAGGCTTTTGTTCCTGGGAACCTGCAGTGGCAGGTTTCTTGGACTTAACTCGACCTCTCCTAAAGAAGGTATTGGACGGTCTGGCCTTTCTAGGCTTATTAGGTTGAAAGGACTGTGTTGCTGAAGAAGAGAAGGATTTCTTTGGAGTAGGTGCAGCTGAGGTAAGAAACGGAGACTTACCAGCTGTAGCCGTGGATATCCACGCGTCTAAAGCTTCCCCAAAGAGAGCCTGACCTGTATAGGGTAGGGACTCCACACTCTTCCTGGATTCCGTGTCGGCCGACCACTGGCGCAGCCACAGTCCCCGACGATCTGAAACAGACATGGAAGAGATTCCCACAGCCATGGAATGTTGCGTAAATATAATTCAACATCACCCTTATCCATCATATCCAAATCCTCTAGTAAGGTAGCCGGCCACTTTACTATATAGCCTTTGCAATCCATGCACTAGCAATAGTGGGACGTAATATGACCCCTGAAGCAGTGTACATTGATTTAAGTGTGTTATCAATTTTTCGATCAGCCGGCTCCTTTAAGGCGGTAGATCCTGGAACAGGTAAAACCACCTTCTTGGAGAGTCTGGACACAGATGCGTTAACAATCGGCATTTTTTCCTATCCTCCTCAGGGAAAAGAGACTCTACCTGTTTAGGGATCTGGAATTTTTTCTCAGGGTTTTCCCATGCTTTCTTAAATATAGAATTCAATTCCTTTGATGCAGGGAAGGTTAGCAAGGCTTTTTTGTTTTCAGTGAAAAAAGCCTCCTTAACCTGCTCAGGTGTGGTATCATTAATATGTAACACATCCCTAATAGCTTTTATCATCAATTGCACCCCCTTTGCAAGAGATGCAGACCCCCGCAACACATCCCCATCACCGTCTGTAGTGTCAGAATCGGTATCCGTGTCATCCTTCTTGACATGCACAAGTGCACGTTTGTGGGGGTATATAGCGGAGCGTCCCGAGGTACCAGAATCGGGCCATACTGCCATAGAGTTCTGTAATACCTGGGTTGCAGATTCATTACTTGCAACCCTGTCAGAAATCTGAGAAATCCAAGCTTTGATAGAGGAAAACCACTCAGGCTCCCTTGCTGATATCTGTGCTAAACAAGTGCTATCCTGATTACATGGAATGGGATCATCCTGGGAGGACAAATCCTCTGTAACATATGACACCGTGTCCCTGGACATAGCTAAAGGAGACCACCAAACACTCCACACACACACACACACACACACACACACACACACACACACACACACACACACACACACACACACACACACACACACACACACACACACACACACGCAGACAGAGTTTCCCTCCCAAGAATGGCAAGAAAGAAACAGAGATTGGAGCCAACCCACACACAGTGTGCAGACTCCCCCCTATCCACCCCACCCCCCCTTCTACAACCCCCTGGTACCGTTTGAAGATAGCTGGAGTTGCTGTGGAGGGACCGGATTCTCCTTGTCAGCGCTGTGCAGGCAGGAAAATGGCGCTGAACGCTGCTGGGTCCCCTCTGAGGAGAAGCCCCGCCCCCCAAATGGCGCTGTCTTCACGCTCTTTATCAGATTATATTGGCCTGAGGATTTTGTGCTGGCTGAGATCCGGAGACCCCGACAGGCTTCTGGACCAGTGTAGGGTGTCGCGCTGGCTCAGGGCGCCCCTCATAGTGCCGCACCATGTACCGCTGAGCCATCTTCGGAGCGCAGTTAATACTGCACTCCTACTCTGCTGCCGCCATCTTCACACCGACTCCCCGCTTGCTAGGGGGGTCGGTTTCTCACTCGCCACCGATTCTTCAGCTCTGCAAGGGGCTGGCAGCATGCTGCTGGGGCGAGCGGCTCCCTGTGGCGGAGAACGATCAGACCCCTCTGGAGCTCAGTGTCCAGTCAGCGGAAACAATGGCTCAGACCCCGCAGGGCGGACACCATCACCCAGCAGCACAGATCACAGAAGCAGCCAGCAGCATCCATCAACCCTCACTCACAGCAATCCTCATCCATTGAGCCGTAACTAGTCATTTTGGTGCCCGCACCCCACATATTTCAAATACAGTAGGGACAGCACGCACCCAAAAAAATGGGCATGGTCTTGTTAGGAAGGGGTGTGGCAACACAATAGTACCCCAATTCAAATTATGCCACACAGTAGTGCAACCTTATTCATAATACATCACACAGTAGTGTCACTTATTCACATTACACCACAACGTATTGCTCCTTATTCACATTACACAGCACCGTATCGCTCCTTGTTCACATTACACAGCACCGTATCGCTCCTTGTTCACATTACACAGCACCATATTGCTCCTTATTCACATAACACAACACCGTATTGATCCTTATTCACATAACAGCACCGTATCACTCCTTATTCACATTACACCGCACTGTATCGCTCCTTATTCACATTACACAGCACCATATCGTTCCTCATTCACATTACAGAGCACTGTATCGCTCCTTATTCACATTACAGTACACGTATCGCTCCTTATTCACATTACACTGTACCGTATTGCTCCTTATTCACATTACACTGCACCGTATCCCTCCTTATTCACATTACACCACATCGTATCTCTCCTTATTCACATTACACCGAACAATATCGCTCCTTATTTACATTACACCACACCGTATCGTTCCTTATTCACATTACACAGCGCCGTTATTGCCCCTTATTCACATTACACCACATTGTATCACTCCTTATACACATAACACCACACATTAATGCCCCTTACACATTATGCACCCACTGTCACTGCTCCCCACTCCCGTTGTTGCTGGCTGCTTGCGCTACCCCCCGATCAGAGCTGAGCTGAGAGCTCTGATCGCGGGAGGACAGCCAGAGCAGAGGCGCAAACGCCGCACCAAAATACAACATAATAGAATTATAATCCTAATGTCACCCACCCTCCCTCACCACCTCACCTAGACAAAAAGAATCCAAAAACTTTCAAAGCCTGTATTGCAGCGCCCAGAAAATCACTGCATATGGAGCCCAGGGAATGTTGTTTATCCTAAATATAAAATGCCTGAAGCACAATGATTAATAGTTTAAAGTGGCATCAGTAGTTTACAGTTTTCCATACATGTTAATTTGCCGTCTGTGTCAGGTCCTTGAACATTAAAGTGTCTGCACTAAGGAGCAACTCACAGTTTAAACGGGAGGCACCCCGACACCAGCATCCTGACACCAGCTGAAATACCGGCGGTCGGAGTTCTGACCGCCGGCTGGTTACCCCTCTTGGGTGGTGGTCCACGCCACCACCCGGAGGGGAATAGAAACCTGTGGCGACTGAAGGGTCGCCTTCGGGCCCGAATCATGGCGTGCACCGTGAGCCCGTAGTCTTCAGAAAGTTCCTTTGTTCATGACATGTGAACATCAGACTTTGATAGATCCCTATTCTTTTGTTCCCTCACACCTTATCGTCATGCCATAGATCAGTGGTTCTCAAAGTTGGTCCTCAGGAGACCACACAGTGCATGTTTTGCAGGTAACCCAGCAGGTGCACAGGTGTATTAATTATTCACTGACACATTTTAAAAGGTCCACAGGTGGAGCTAATTATTTCACTTGTAATTCTGTGAGGAGACCTGCAAAACATGCACCGTGTGGGGTCCTGAGGACCGAGTTTGAGAACCCGTGTCATAGATTGAAAATACCTGACTCTAATTTCACCTTCAAAATATCTGCTAAGCCTAAAGGTTCACATACTTTTGCCACTCACAGATATTTGATCATTTTCCTGAAGTCCTATAAAATGAGCATGTCTAATTTTTTTTGTCTCATTTTTTGATTTGGTTCTCTTTGGGGTATATTCAATTAGGGTCGGATCCATCCGACAACCCCTATTCAATCCCATTTCAATTCGACTTTAAAAAAAGTCGAATTAAGATGAGACCTGTGAGCGGAAGAGAGGGGAGCGACCAGTGGGGACAGCCGCGGGCAGACGCAGTAGAGCAGCGCTGCAGAAGGATGTCTCATAGCCGCCAGACCTCACGGCAGTGTCCACCCAGCTCCAGCAAGCGTGACCTCACTTGCTGGAGCCGGGTGGATGCTGCCATGAGCGGCGCGGCTGTGACACATCCTCCTGCAGCGCTGCTCTCCTCCGTCTGCCCGCGGCTCTCCCCCCTCTCCTCCTCTAAGGTCCCTCATCTCAGTCCGACATTTTTTTTATGTCGGACTGAGATGGTCGGAAACGGGGCCAAATCCTGTCGAATTTGGCCCCGTTTCACTCAAAAGTTTGTGAATCGGCAGCTATACCGCCGATTCATGTACTATTCGACAAGTCCAATTCCCTGACTTGTTGAATGAAAATAGCGGGGACTGAATAGGTCGAATCACGATTCGACCTTAAAAAGTCGAAAACTGCCGTCTTTTCGACAGAGGGCAGCTTTCGACCCTAATTGAATGTACCCCTTTATCTACTTGTAGAACTTGTGTGAAAATCTGAGGTAGTTTTAGACCAAATTTAGCAGAAATATAAAAAAATTCTGAAGCATTCACAAACTTTCAAGCACCACTGTACAATGTAAGCTCTCATGAGCAAGGCCTTCCCTACCTTTTTTTAAGACATTAGTTCCCATACCCAGTCCTCAGCCACCCTAACAGTCCAGGTTTAAGGATATTCATGGTTCAGCACAGATGGTTAAATTAAATTGACTGAGGTACCAATTAAAAATCCGATTCAGGATAAATTGCTGAAGTGCGGAAATATCTTGGGGGGGGGGGGGCTCGGTTCGGACAATGGAGGTGTATCTGGACCATTTGCAGGGCAGGCCGCTCTGACTGCGTGATGTCACATGCAGCTGCTGCGACCCAAAACATGGCGGCCAATCACTACCCTAAAAATGCAAGCACTTCGCTGTTTAGCGAATCGCTTGCATTTTAGCGGGGGGAAGGGTGGTGGTGGGGGGATGACCCGGCATGCGGTGTTGCCTTACCCTGTGCTGGGTAGCCCCCTGCATGCTAGAGAAAGGAGTTGTAGGTTTGCAATTTCTTGCAAAACTACAACTCATGCTGAATCGGGCCCTAAGTGCTCAAGCATGGTTATCGTTAAAACATGGACTGTTGGGGTCCTTTGATGACCGAATTTGAGAACCAATGTTTTAAGATCTACATTTATTTCATGTACGTCCATTGTTCTTTATGCCCAATTTACTGTGAAGCCCTGATGGTCATCTAGGGAAGGGCCCGAACAAACATTTCAACTCCCTTCACCTAGGGATGTTCTGCCCCATGCCAAGCAGCATTGGGCTCCTCCTGGTGCCCTGGTCTCTGGGTTCAAGGGAAATAAAATAGGCACAGCTATGGTTATTATAGTTAATATAGTACCCCCTTATTAATTTGCATAAATAAAAGTGTAGCGGTGGTAAATATTTACTTGCACTTTTTGCTTGTTTGCACATAATCCATAGTGTAAAAATAAAAAAAAGGCAAGTGAGTGCTCATACTGAGCACCTGACATGAAGGGAGTCAATTTCAATGTGCCTGCCGACTTAATAGACTGTAGACTGGTCTCTCTTGGGCCCTCATTCCGAGTTGTTCGCTCGGTAATTTTCTTTGCATCGCAGCGATTTTCCGCTAATTTGCTCATGCGCAATGTTCGCACTGCGACTGCGCCAAGTAAATTTGCTATGAAGATTGGTATTTTACTCACGGCATTACGAGGTTTTTTCTTCGTTCTGGTGATCTGAGTGTGATTGACAGGAAGTGGGTGTTTCTGGGCGGAAACTGACCGTTTTATGGGAGTGTGTGAAAAAATGCTGCCGTTTCTGGGAAAAACGCGGGAGTGGCTGGAGAAACGGGGGAGTGTCTGGGCGAACGCTGGGTGTGTTTGTGACGTCAAACCAGGAACGACGAGCACTGAACTGATCGCACTGGAAGAGTAAGTCTCGAGCTACTCAGAAACTGCACAGAGAAATCTTTTCACAAAATTGCGAATACTTCGTTCGCAATTCTGCTATGCTAAGATACACTCCCAGAGGGTGGCGGCTTAGCGTGTGTAATGCTGCGAAAAGCGGCTAGCGAGCGAACAACTCGGAATGAGGGCCTTAGTTCTGGCAAATCTCGCAGCTAGGGGCTCTCTTGTACAGTAGGTTTCCATTTCTCATCTTTGATGAAAACAAGTTGAATTTAGGACTAAACCTTCCTTTCAACCCAAAATGGTAGATCTCCAGAAGAAAAAGATTGTCATGACTTTTGTAATGTCAAAGTTTCCAGGAACTTTGTCCATAGAGTCCATAAAATATCTAGGATGGATGACCTTTTGGACCTCTGTAATGCAAGACAGTTTGATAGGCATCAGAATAGACCATGGCTAGGTGGTAAATTGTCAGCAAGTAAACCTGTTCCAATGTCACCAAGATGGATGAAAGTGAAAGCAACAAATCTTTTTCTCTGTGTCCATTCGGGGCATTGGCACCCAACCTCTGTTTATGTTTTATTTTTTTATTTTATTTTTTCCTGTTCTCCCTGTCAGGTTCCTCAATTGTGGTTGTTATAGAACATTTTTTTCTCCTCTATCATTCTGTTCCTCCTGTTCTTGGGGCTTTAAGTAATTTACAAAAGATCTCGGCAGATTATGGGGAGCAGTAGCTTAAACTTTTGGCTCCCAAATCTAAAGGCCTTAAGATTCAGTGCAGCCTCAAGCAAAGCAATGTTTCCATTGTCTGCTAATGGACTTCCAGTCTAGGATTTAACGAATGTTAGTACAACAAACAGTACATACTGTTACATTCAAATAAATGTAAAGGTATCATGGTTGTTTACACACTTTTTTTTTTTCTATCTGTTTTTAAATTTAACCTCTTGAATGACAGACATTGACAAATTTGTTGGTACCCTTACAGCTCATTGAGACAATGGGGTAATTCAGTTGTTTTTCGGGTGCCCATAATTGCGTATGCCTGTCACTTTAGATGGGGCAATATGCAGTTGTTTGTACTGGGGCTAGACGCAAAATACTTTCTGCTGTGGGGTACACTGGGCTCCACAGGGAATGACATTGGGGGTGTAGAGTAGGATCTTGATCCGAGGCATCAACAGGCTCAAGCTTTGACTGTTCCCAGAATGCCTCCTCTATAACGCCGCTTCTGTGCACAGGAGCTCAGTTTTGTAGTTGATGCCATGCAGTAAGCAGGCATACAACAGGGTGGCTGCTTAAGCAGCCCCGAGAAGAAGCTTTTAATGAAAAATGAAGACTTCAAGGTCTGCAGCAGAGACACTGACTGTGTTAGATGTCAGTCAAGCATCTCCTGCTGCAGCTTCATCACCTCCCCCAGCGGCGCTCTATACTCCCGCACCCTGGTTGCCGGGTACTTACGGCGGAGGCTCCTGTTTCTTCCAGTTAGTCACACACACATGCTACCGCTGTTCTCCTGGATCGCGTGGCCGCACTCAGGGAGGAGGTAAGTGTGTCCCCTCGGCGGTACCTGCTGTAAATCGCGATCCCGCGCGGCCGGTGGGGGGTGGGCCGCGCGCGCTGGCGTGGACACTGTGGTAGTACAGGGACCCCACTAGACCACCAGGGCAAGGGCACAGGTCGGTTTCCTCTCATAAACCGTTTATTTAAGCCCACAGTACCCGGTGGTGAAGTCCAGCAGGGGGATAAGGCTTTGACCTGTAGCCCCTCCCCCAGCCCCAGGGCGCCATTTAGAGTAAATGTTCCCACCCTGGAGCTGCATATCTCTAACTCCCTCACTCCCTGTCAGCGCTTGGGCGCCCTTAGGACAAGCTGAGCTGATCCTGGGACCGTTTGAGCAAATCCTCCTCTGTAAAGCCGCCTGCATGTCAGCACTGTGCATTTTTCAGGACACTTAAGTATTCTACATGTCTGCTGACAGTGTTAGTTAAGAAAGAGTGCATTTAGTCAGGGATATTAGTACAAGTACCCTGTGATATACATCCAGTCTTTACTGTGCATTGTTTTATCTATTGAGTGTATAGCTATACTTAGTACTACTTTGTATTGCTAGTCCATTGCAGTTTTATTGCATGTCATAATTTCTGCATTGTACAATGTGACTGTGTGTATGCATATAGCTGCTGTGTGACCTCCATTTCGTGTATCTCACTCAGATTGCTATCCCTATATTCTATAACCTGAGGGGGCTAAGTGTGTCAGGTTTAACATTTCATATAGGTGTTTCACAAGATATACTCAGTGTGTATTTTTCTCTGTCATTTTTAGTCACCATATAACTCCTGAATTCCCTGTTTGTGTTGTTACACTGCACAGGGGGTTCTTGTCAGGTATTGTACTGCTGATATTGTACTGGGTTGCCCTGCATTGAACTTTCGGATATGTCAGCTACAAAGGACAACGGAGCTGGGGCTGATTCCACATTGTGTGGTGGTGACGCTGCAGACACATTTGAGGAAAATATAGCAACTGAGGGTTCAGGTTCTGGGGGCTCCTTACCCCCCAGTGGGATCGTAGCAACGGGGGTTCAAAATGACCCGCCTTGAGCTACTTTATCCACGCTTTTGAATATGCTGGTAACTAGATTAATGCCTCCTATGTGACCTCCTGTCCCGGTACAACAGCTTATGGTCCCCGCGGTTAACCCTCCTTGGGCAGATCAACTGTCTACTCAGTTACAGCAATTGAACCAATCACTGACTACTCAAAAGTCCAACCCTTGCCCGCCTAAGACCAAGGGGTCCTCTAAGCGGGCCATTACTTCCTCACAATCCACCAATGTCCCAGACACCTCGTCTGAGGAGGATGGCGTTTATACTGACCCCACAGATTCTGATCCTGACGCTTCTGATGGGGAATCTGTTTCACAGGTGGATGTACCTGACTTGTTGGAGGCTATCAGGCTCATTCTTCAGATTACTGATGACCTGGAGCCTGATGCTGCCCCTAAGAAACCAGACAGATTTAAACATCAGAAAGTGGTTAAACAAGTTTTACCTCATTCTGATCATTTAGTTGACATACGTCAGGAGTCCTGGGAAAATCCAGGAAAGAAATTCACGCCACACAAGAAGATGCTGGCTCGCTATCCCCTCGCTGCGGAGCTAAGTAAAAATTGGGAAACACCCCCGCCAGTGGATTCGCAGGTGGCACGGCTAGTGGTATCCTCAGCTCTGACAGTAACTACCGTCATGTCTTTGAAAGAACTGACGGATAAGTGTGTGGAGGGTTGTTTTAAGGCGAATTACACCTTAGCAGGTGCTGCGCATCGGCCCACCATTGCAGGAGTTGGAAGCTGAGATGTCTTCCAACGCTTCTGATCATGCTAGACAATGCTTATCGTATATTGTCACAGCTTCTCATTACATTAAAGAGGCAGCTTCTGATGCCGGTATTCTGGCAGCCAAGGCTTTTACTACGTCCATACTGGCTCGCCGGATTCCGTGGTTGCAGTCCTGGTCCGTAGATCTGTACTCTAAGAAAACCCTGGAGGTTCTCCCTTTTAAGGGAGACATCCTTTTCGGAGAAGACCTCAACAAGATAGTGGCTGACTTAGCTTTTGCTAAAACAGCTTGTTTACCTAGTACTGCTCCTTCGGTACTGAAGGCTAATAGTACTTCCTTTCGCTCCATTCGTCCTTCATGTAAAGCAAAGGGTCAGGCGTACCCGAAACAGGCTCGCACTTCCAAACCCAATAAGCCCAAACCCAAACGGGCCTGGGCTGCCCGTCGGCCTGCTTCCAAGATTGACAAGCCTGCCGCATGATGGGGCGGGCCTCCCTCTGGGGGATGCCAGGTTGGGGGGCCGACTTCTAGGGTATACCCAGGAATGGTTGAAGACCACTTCCGATGCCTAGGTACGGGAAGTCGTCACTCGAGGTTACGCCGTATTCTTCAAAAATCATCCCCCTCATCGATTTTGCCTGACAGACGTCCCTTCGGATCAGGTGAAGGCAAAAACTCTTCATTCGGTGGCACAGTCCCTTCTGGACACAGGAGTGGTAGTACAGGTGCCTCTGGCTCAGAGAGGCAAGGGGTACTATTCACCGCTGTTCCTAGTACCGAAACCGAATGGGTCATCCCGGCCCATTCTCAACCTCAAGTCCTTGAACAAATTTGTGAGGGTCTCCAAGTTTCATATGGAAACTCTTCGCTCTATTGTTCTGGCATTGGAACCTGGGGATAATATGGTCTCCCTGGACATACAGGATGCTTACCTGCATATTCCCATTGCAATGTCGCATCAGCAATACCTGAGGTTTGCGGTTGGCAACCTCCATTACCAATTTTGTGCGGTATCTTTTTGGTTTGACCACGGCTCCGCGAGTCTTCACCAAGGTTATGGCGGTAATGACGGCTGTGCTCTGCCGTCAAGGGGTCAGGATCCTACCGTACCTGGACGACTTGTTGATCCTGGCAAATTCCCCAGAAATTCTCCTACGCCCTCTGGATCTGACTATCCAGTTTCTGCAAGCCCACGGGTGACTCATCAACTGGAAGAAATCTTCCCTGGGCCCTGCTCAGAGCATGGTGCACCTGGGGGCGTTGTTGGACACTCACAACCAGCGGTTGTTCTGGTCTCAGGAGAAAGTCCTGAAGCTTCAGGACAAGATTCGATGCTTCCTATATCGTCCGCAAGTGTCGATACATTCGGCAATGCAAGTGCTAGGTCTCATGGTGTTGGCTTTCGACATGGTGGAGTACGCTCCATTCCATTCACGCCCTCTGCAGAAGCTGATTCTTGCCAAGTAGGACGGCCTGCCTCACCGGATCAGGTCTCAAATTATCTCCTTGTCTCCGGAGGTCCATCTGTCACTGAGCTGGTGGCTTCAGGACCAACGATTGAGCAGGGGTCGTCCCTTCTGGATTTCCAACTGGGTCCTTCTGATGACGGATGCCAGTCTGAGAGGTTGGGGCACGGTGTTGGAGCAACACTCCCTTCAGGGTCGGTGGACCAAGGAGGAGTCTCTCCACCCGATAAACATTCTGGAATTGCGGGCGGTGTTCAACTCATTGAACTTGGCCCAGCATTTAATACAGAACAGACCTGTTCAAGTACAGTCGGACAACGCCACCACGGTGGCGTACATCAATCATAAAGGCGGCACTCGAAGCCGCATGGCAATGAGAGAAGTATCAAGGATTCTTCAGTGGGCATACCGCCATCTGCCAGCCATATCGGCCGTATTCATTCCGGGGTCCTAAACTGGGAAGCGGACTTTCTCAGTCATCAGGACATACACGTCGGAGAGTGGAGCCTCCATCCAGAAGTGTTGCAACTCCTCGTGGAGGCTCTCGACACAATCACAAGGTTCCGGTCTTTGGAGCAAGGACAAGGGATCCTCTAGCAGCGTTCGTGGACGCCCTGGCAATTCCATGGAACTTTCAGCTGCCATACGTGTTTACTCCAGTGTCACTCCTGCCCAGAGTAATAAGGAAGTTCAAGAAAGAAGGAGGAATTCTACTTCTGATCACTCCCGCGTGGCCCAGACGGCATTGGTTCTCGGAACTTCAGGTTCTCTCGATAGCTCATTTCCTTCTACTTCCACAGTGCCCAGATCTCCTTGTTCAGGGTCCCTGTGTATATCAGGATTTAGCCCGGTTGGCTTTGACGGCATGGCTCTTGAAACTTCCGTCTTGAGGGCCAAAGGTTTTTCTGAGGCGGTCATTCAAACTATGTTGAAGGCCCGGAAACCGGCTTCTGCTCGGATTTACCATAGGGTCTGAAATTCTTACTTTGCTTGGTGCGTATCTAACAATCATGACGCTTACAAGTTTAGTCTGGCCAAACTTTTGGCCTTTCTACAACAGGGCCTGGACTTGGGCCTTCGTCTGGCCCCTATCAAGGTTCATATTTCTGCCTTGTCGGTTTGGTTCCAGAGAAAAATTGCGACGTTACCTGATGTACATACGTTCACTCAGGGTGTGTTGCGGATTCAACCTCCCTATGTCCAGCCTGTGGCCCCTTGGGACTTGTTGGTGGTTTTGGAGGTGTTGCAAGCGTCTCCGTTTGAGCCTCTTGAATCTGCAGACCTTAAGTGGCTTTCTCTTAAGGTGTTGTTTCTGCTGGCTATTGCCTCTGCTAGACAGGTGTCGGATTTGGGTGCCTTATCTTGTAGGTCACCATATCTGATTTTTCACCGTGATCGGGCGGTTCTTAGAACACGTCCCGGGTATTTACCTAAAGTGGTGTCTTCTTTCCACCTTAATCAGGAGATTGTGGTTCCGGCCTTTGCCTCTCCTGAATTGTCTTCCAAAGAGCGGTCTTTGGATGTGGTACGGGCTCTCCGTATCTACGTGAAGAGAACTGCCTCCATTAGGAAGTTGGATTTTCTCTTTGGTCTGTTTTGGTTTTCACAAACGTGGCTGGCCTGCTTCCAAGCAAACTCTGGCCAGATGGATTAGTATGGTGATTGCACATGCTTATGTACAGGCTGGTCGTCCAGCTCCTGCTACCATCAAAGCCCATTCTACTCGGTCGGTTGGACCTTCTTGGGCGGCACACCGTGGTGCAACCTTTGAACAATTGTGCAAGGCAGCTACGTGGTCCTCGGGGAACACGTTCATAAGGTTTTATGCCTTTGATACTTCCGCCTCCCAGGATGCTTCCTTTGGACGCCGGGTTCTTGTGCCCGATACAGTGCGTCCCCTCCCATAAGGAACTGCTTTAGGACATCCCCAATGTCATTCCCTGTGGAGCCCAGTGTACACCGCAGCAGAAAACGAGATTTATGGTAAGAACTTACCGTTGTTAAATCTCTTTCTGCGAGGTACACTGGGCTCCACAGGGCGCCCACCCTGACACACTTAGCTTCTTTGGGTTGGTATGGCATTAGCCGCTGACACTTTCTCCTGTTGTGAGAGTGTGGCGTATGTGGCTACCAACAGTTGTCGTCTCTTTTGCCTGCTACTGCATTGGACTGGTTAACAAAAACTGAGCTCCTGTGCACGGAGGCGGGGTTATAGAGGAGACAGTGCTATGCATTCTGGGAACAGTCAAAGCTTTGAGCCTGTTGGTGCCTTGGATCAAGATCCTACTCTACACCCCCAATGTCATTCTCTGTGGAGCCTAGTGTACCTCGCAAAAAGAGATTTAACAACGGTAAGTTCTTACCATAAATCTTGTTTTATGCACTGATCATGCCCAAATAATCCAGGTTTAGCCACATATAGAGAAAACTACCAATTAGGCGTCCAAACAGGACACTTTTTGCACATTTCTTCTCGCCACCTCAGGTTGGTGCTAGTGTGCCTGTTGACATACACCGTTCAATAGCTGCCATTGTGGGCGCACGGGTATAGGGGAGAATGAAAACAATTGAATTCCCCACAATTTAGAGATGATCGGGCTTGGTTCTCAGAGAACTGAGAATGGATCCGACAATCCCTATTCAATCCCCATCTTAATTCGACTTTTTCAAGTCGAATTAAGATGGGATGCAGAGGAGGAGAAGGGGGGCGAGCCGCGGGGGTACAGCCGGCGGGCATATAGGAAGATCAGTGCTACCGTAGCGCTGCAGCAGGATGTCACTCTGCCGCCCGACCTCACGGCAGCTTCCACCCGGCTCCAACAGCGTGCTGGAGCCGGGTGGAAGCTGCCGTGAGGTCAGGCGGGTGAGTGACATCCAGCAGCAGCGCTTCTGTAGCACTGATCTCTCCTGTGTGCCCGCCGGCTGTCCCCCCGTCTCCCTGCGGCTCGCCTCCTCCGGGTCCATCTCATTCCGGCATCATTTTGATGTCGGATTGAGATGGTCGAAAACGGGGCCAAAACCTGTCGGATTTGGCCTCGTTTTCGACATCAAGACGTGGATCGGCAGCTATTTTGCCGATCCACGTGCTTTTCGACAAGTCGAATGCCTTAACTAGTCGAAAAGCTTTGAATAGGTCGAATCAGGATTCGACCTTAAAAAGTCGAAAACTGCCGTCTTTTCGACAGACAGCAGTTTTCGACTGCATATGAATATACCCCAAAATGTCTTCAGCCCGCTGTCAGATTCTAATGGGTTTTGGATTCCTTATAAATAGCCGCGCATTGCCGCCATTTTCACTCCAGACTTGGAGAGTGAGGGAGACAGACCTCTGTCTCTCTGTGGGTGGTGGCGTCGGGTGGTATCAGTGTGTGCTCTGTCGGGTTGCTGCTCCTGTCACTGTGGTGTCCCTTTGCTGTTAGGGGTGCTATCCTGGCTGTCACTGGTGTTTCATGTGCGGTTAGGGGTGCTGCAGCTGTACATGTGTGTTGCTGTCCTAGCTGTCACTGTGTTGTACAAGGGGCAGGCGCACTGTCCTGTATGCATTTAAAATATCCTGTTAAAATAAAAGTACACTGGCCTTGTATGCTGTAAAAATACAGGGGTGCTGCTGTTAAAATAAAAGTACACTGGCCCTGTATGCTGTAATAATAAAGGGGTGCTTTCCTGTGAAATTGAGAACAAAAATTTGGAGGAAAAAATAGTTAAAGATCAGGAACCAGTTCCTAGTACTAGTGCTGAAGCTGCTGCTGACACCAGTCATGACATTGACGATGCAATTCCATCAACTTCGCCTGCTAAGGCCGATTCCCAATGTCATAGAGAGTATGTCAAATCCAAGAAGCAAAAATTAATAATCAAAAAAGAAAAAAAAGAAATTATCTGATGAGAAACGTAAAATTGGCAATATGCCATTCATGACACGAAGTGGCAAGGAAAGGCTAAGGCCTTGGCCTATGTTCATGACTAGTTGCTCAGCTTCTCATGCGGATGGAATCCCTCCTCCCTCTCAAAAAAATAAAAAAAAATTAAGCTTGTTAAAGCACAGGAAAAAACAACTGTGCGTACAGAGATATCACAAATCCCCAAGGAGAGTCCAAGTGTGTCCACGGTTGCGATGTCTAGGCCTGACCTTCCCGAGACTGTATGGAAAGTGGAGGCTTCTACCACAATTTGCACGCCCCCTGCAAGTGGTGGGAGGAGCACTGCCAGTCCAGTTGCTGATATTGAGATTTAGGATTTCACTGTAGAAGCACAACAGGATGAGGAGGATATTGGTGTAGCTGGCGCTGAGGAGGAAGTTGATGATGAGGATTCTGATGGTGATGCGCTTTGTTTGAATAAGACACCAGTGGAGACATTTATTGTCCATGGGATGAAAAACCCCACTGTTATGCCTGTGCAAAATACCAAAAATACCACTCTTCGGTGTGGAATTATTTCTCCAGAAATCTGGACAACAGGTGTCAAGCCGTGTGTTGCCTTTGTCAATCCATAATAAGTAGGGGTAAGGAAGTTAACCCACCTAGGAACATCCTTCCTTATACGTCACCTGCAGCGCATTCATTGTCAAGTTCCGAAACTTTGGGTAAGATCGTAAGCAATCCACTGACACCTAAATCCCTTCTTCCTGTTGTACCTAAGCTCCTGCAAGCCACACCACCAACTCCCTCAACGTCAATTTCCTCCTCAGTCAGGAACGCAAGTAGTCCTGCGGGCCATGTCACTGGCATGATTGACGAGTCCTCTCCTAACCGGGATTCCTCCGAAGGATCCTTGAGTGGTACGCCTACTGCTGCTGCTGTTGTTGCTGCTGGGAGTTGATCGTCATCCCAGAGAGGAAGTCGGAAGACCAATTGTACTACTTCAACTAAGCGATTAAAATACGACAGCAGTCACCCTGTTGCAAAGCGGATTACTGAGGCCATAACAACTATGCTGGTGTTAGACCTGCGTCCGGTATCCGCCATATTAGTGCAGTGGGATTTAGACAGTTCATGAATGTACTGTGTCCCCGGTACCAAATCCCATCTAGATTCCACTTCACTAGGCAAGCGATTCCCGGACTGTACAGGGACATTAAGAAAAGTGTCCTCAGTGACCTGAAAAATGTAGTTGTACCCACTGTCCACTTATCCACGGACATGTGGACAAGTGGAGCAGGGCAAACTAAGGATTATATGACTGTGACAGCCCACTGTGTAGATGTATTGCATCCCGTAGCAGCAACAACAGCAACGACACCTCCATGGATTTTGTGTGGAAATATCAATTTAGGAGCTTATTTACAAAGCTCATAACCATTAACCAAAATATCTCCCAGCTTAACCTCTATGCTTTGCCCAAGATTTGTGTCTCTCATTCACATGCATTACCTGCTCACATTCATGGTTGCAGGATTTATTTTTGGGCTGCACCCATTCTGTGAATGCCTTCCCTTGCACAACAAGACTTTCTTCTAGCCTCCAAACCTTAGTGTTTCCTGAAAGCAAGCTCTTCAGGCAAGGTTATAAAACTGCTTCATTTGTTACCCTGTCTTGCTTTATTTCTGTTTTGTTCAAATTGTAAAGCGCAATGGAAAATACTGGCACTATATAAAGAACAGCTAATAAATAAGTAGAAATTTCCGTCTGACTGGGAAATTATGAGGATAACACCATGAGGGGGGAATTCTATTAGCCGCAGTAATTTACCATGGACTAATTGATCCCCCGGGACTATTCAATTAGCTCTGAAGTGAGCACTTATCAGGGATTTTTCTTACACGCATGAGCAGACGTGAAACAAAATCCTTGATAACTAGGGGTTAACGGTTGCCACTACCCTGTTAACACATGAATCCGTGAACTCTTTTTACAGATTCTGTGCGTTAACACCCGTTAACATGTTAAGTTAATAGGGTTAAAAAAGGGTTTGGGTGAAAGAGACTGAGTATCCTCAAGCGGTAAAGGGGATACGGTCATTAGGTCGACAGTCATTAGGTTGACCACTGAAGGTCGACATGCATTAGGTCGACATGCAGTTCTTTTGTATACGATGTATCTTATGCGATCCCAGCCAAAGCTGCCGAATCCGATAAATCTATAGTGCAGCCCTTGCGATCTCCGACTCCGATCCGATGCGCATGGGACCGTGCATCAGATCGGAATTGGAGGTAAAACACATGCGATTTGACACATTTCATCCGATTTCTTGGCCCAATGCATTGGAATCAGATGAAAAGGGCCCTAATCGCACTAGTGTATGGGCACGTCATTGTTCTGAAATAAGTATCTGATCCATAATTAAGTTCATCATATTATTTGCTGTCCAAATGAATCTTTTTTTTTTTTTTTTTTTTTTTTAATAGCCTATGTTCTGTGCATTTTTAAATATGCATGTGGGAAGTTTACACCTTTGATAATTGGTGTTTCCCAAAACAATAAATGAACAGTTTGTAAATGTGTGATGTTTAGTCTAAGTCTGTTATTACATCCCTAGCTTTTGGTGATGTGTTCTCTGTCATTGGTGTCCGGGAACCCCAACCTGCAGCAAGTGAAGCATTTGTCAAGTTTGCTGATGCACATCGTAGCATTGAAAAGTTTGGCATCACCCTTTTGAAAACGATAAAACCGGTGAGTGATCAACAGGGGCTACTGGCATCTTTTAGGCATTCTGTGGGAGCCATGTCATCACTTCCAGGACTCCTTGTCCTTCTTTACGCTGAATATAGTTCTTAATGACATAAGCTGTATGTTTGGGGTCATTGTCCTGCTGCAGAATAAATTTGGAGCCAATCAGACGCCTCCCTGATGGTGTTGCATGATGGATAAGATGGAAAAGATCCTGACACCACTTGAAAAACATGTTCTTAAGAACCGATTGTTTGCTCCATCTAAAGTCATTAGTAAATTTGATCTTCTCATTGATATTTATTTGTGAGGAAATTAAACCTTAAACATCACTTTTTGAAAAAATCAGATGCATTAATAAAAAAATATTGGAAAGTAACAAGGTTGAATCAGCCTCTGGTTTAAAGTCATGATCCACTTTTTACCCTGTGGAGTCAAGAGTACCATACAAGTATATTGATTTGTTTTCTCTGCTAGTTAAGAAAGAGATTGAGAAATTGGGAATGAAAAGAATTGGGAATAAAAATCTAACTAGAACACTGATAAAGGCAGTGGAATAGTAATAATGGTTTGAGAATACTATGTTAAAGAACCATATAATTTTCTTCTAGATAATGTATTTTACAGAAAGCCAGATAAAGATTTTACTAACCAATATCTTGATGATCTGCAGATACTTTTAAATAGAGGATTAGATACTAAAATTTTGACATCAGAGGAATACAAGTATCTATTTAATATGACACCTAATTTAGCCACCTTTTATCATATACAGAAGAGCCATAAGAACCTGACACACCTCCTGGTCACCCAATACTGGCAGGAATAGGGTCGCCACATCTAGGGTATCTGAATACATTGATTCTTTCATTAAGACATATGTGCCAAGAGACCCGGCACATGTGAGTAACTCGACACATGTTTTACAACTGATTTAAGGATATTCAATGAGAAGAGAATTTCAAATGGGACACCATCGATGTACAGTCTTTATATACGCCTATTCTGATAAAAGGTATACAAGCAATACATACAGTGTTAAATCATGATTCCTCTATATCTTTCGAAAGGGCACACTTTATCTGTGATTGCTTAAGTTTTGTACTCAAACATAATTACTTAGAATTTTGGGGGGAGTGGTTCCTCCAAATCTGGGGACAACTATAGGCACAATTAGTGCGCTCAGTTTAGCTAATTTATATGGGCAAGTGGGAGTCTTAACACTCTTGTTGGTGATATGCTAGAAAACATTGTTTTACTTAAAACGATATATAGATGATATATTGCAAATCTGAAGTGGTGATGAACCTAGATTTATTAAATTAGTTAGTGATTTTAATAATCCATACAATATAACTTTTACCTCCAATTATCAAACTAGTAAAGTTGAATTTCCTGGATTTGTTCTTAATCCTAGACAATTTCCTAACAATATGTATCATTGATATGTCCACTCATTTTAAAATTGTGGACAGCAATAGCTATTTTGGCTATACTAGTAGCCATTTTTTGCCCTGGAAAGATAATGTCCCATAATCTCAATTCTTAAGACTGAAAGGGAATTTTACAAATTTGGACAAGTTTGTGAATAGGTTTAAAGAAAGGGGTTACCCTATTAGGGTGATAGCTATGAACAAAGCGAGGGATTCAAAGAGAGAAAGTCTTTTACAGTATAGACTTCAAAGTAACATTTATAAAACAAATGCTAACTGTATGTTAATTACTTAGAATAATGATAGGAACAGAGATATTTTCAGAATTCTTAGGAACAATTGGCATATTTTTAAATAAGAGCCTGTCCTTATGGAACATCTTCCAGAACGCCCGGAAATAGTTTATAAGAAGGTGAAGAGTATTAAATCTATGGTTGCTAAAAGCCCATTGGAAGTAATACAGCGTAAACCAAAACTGAAACCCTTTCTAGAAATTAAAGGTTGTTTTCCTTGTAGTTGTTGCAAGATGTGTCCTTATATTGACAAAGGGTTCATTATTGAAGGTGTATGTAAACAAACTTCTGGGATCAAGAATTGAATTAATTATAATTCTTTGTTTGTTGTATACATGCTTTCATGCTGATGCGGGTTAAAATATATAGGCAAGACTAAACGAGCGTTGAAAATCAGGATTTTAGATCATATGCATAATATTAAAAATTGTGTGACTAATCACAGTGTCCCTAGACACTGTAAGCAATGGCATAATAGTAATCCGAATGGTTTTAAGATGAGGAATTGAATTAGTGTTACCAAGTAAAAGAGGAGATGTCAGAGAAAAAGGTCCCTCCTGAGGAGAGAAACCTATTGAATTTTAACCCTGAACACTTTAGGGGCTATTCAGACCTAGCCGCTCTTTAGAGAAAATCGCAAATGGCCGCAAAATCCTGAATGATGCGATGGTATAGTGATTGACATGCGGCAGGACGGACAGGGGCGGCGACGTGGCTTTGGGGGGGAAAGTGGTGCAGGAAACGCAGGCGTGTCGTGGGCATGTACGGGTGCGGCCGGATGACATCACTTGCATTCCTGCAATGGGAAACATGGCGGCAGTGTGCCTTTATACGCAGCCTGGCTGTGCATACAGGGATCGACTCTATTTTGCCACTTTCTGCAATGCAATTAAATTGTGATCGCATTGCTGGGTGGAGCTACATATGCTGGGCGGCCTTTCCCTGTGCTGGGTGGCCCTGTCATGCAGTTTTATCAGTTCCAGTTTTTGCGTTTTTTGCAAACATGCTACTGACTCTGAATTAACCCCCTTTGACTCCTCTGGGACTTAATGAAGGATATGAGATTACCCCATTTATTGATACTGAATTATTATGTACTGTCTTAATATGTTGCTATCTTAGGTATGTATTTACAATTTTTGGTTTTCTGAATTGTACCTGGATACGTATTTTAGTAGCTATTATCGCTATTCAGTAAATATTAATATATTTTTATTCTTTTAAAAATGTTTTAATATATATTCTTGCTTTGATGACTGCTTAGTTATTTATAAATGAAGAAGCTTGGTAATTATGCTAAAAGATGGCTCTACTGGTTCTTTTTATTATTTGAATAAGCACCTGTGTGTTATGTAAAAAGACGCTGTTCTAATACACCTAGGTATAAGTGAAGGGAGGCGTTTGTATACTTGAGTATGTCTTGCCCACTGGCAGTATTGATTGGCTATCGACTATGTTAGAGTATGTACTGAGCGTCCACTAGGCCAGCCCTCTGATGAAGTCTGGTGACGAAACGTGTCTGGTGACACTCGCTTCTTCATGTCCGGCTCCCTTCTCCTGTGGATTGGGAAGGCACCAAGGCCATTTTTTTATCTGGACGACAATGCCACTTGTCATGTTTCCTGGTTGATGCTGGACTAGCATACAGAAAATTTGGTAACCCAGATGAACTGGCCATCTCAAAGTCCAGATCTTAATCCCATTGAGAGCCTCTGGGACAAATTTAAGCAATGGGTGATTTCTAGGCAGACTCGACCTTCAGTGTCACAGTTGGTTACTGTATTTAAGGTGAAATGGCAAAACATACAACCTGCTGTTGTCCAGGAACTTGTGGACAGGTTGTCAAGAAGGGTGTCCTGCAATAATTACTGCACGTGGTTGACCTATAAAGTACTGACATCAAAAATACTACTGCTGTCAGTGTCCAATCACTTTTGTCAACATAGTATGTGTGTATATATATATATATATATATATATATATATATATATATATATATATATATATATATATAGAGAGAGATTCGGAGATTTCGATACTTCTGTAAATTTCAGATGTTTAATGGTCTCAGCAGGAGCCACACTGACACTGCATGTGCATATCTGTTTCTGCGATGTCATTTACAGTGCCCCAGGTGCCACAGCATGATTGACATGCTGCTGGTGTTTGGTGGTGGTGACGGGGGCATTCCAAGAAAAATGGGGGCATGTTGGTCCCGTTTCATGGGTGTGCCAAAGCCAGTGCTTTACTGGCCCCAGCAGCATCATTTTGCAGAACATCTGAGTGTTACTCAGATGTGATCCGCTGCTATGTCTTCCAGTACTATAAGGAATGCAATAAAAGATGCAAAAAAGCAATAAGAGCAGCTAAAATTGAAAACGAGAAGCAAATTGCTATAGAGAGAAAAACCAATTCTAATTTTTTTTTTTAAATACATTAACAGTAAAAGGTGGAAAAAGGAGAACATAGATCCAATAATAGATGAATTTATAATATTGATAAATGATGACAAATCAAAAGCGGAAATACTGAATTCATTTTTTTCGTCAGTGTTCACCAGAAAAGAACTGACGGTGGGAGTAGTACATAGCGATAGTGACAGTAAGGATTCGTGGTTAGATACTTGTTTAAGTGAAGAAGTAGTCAGGGAGAGATTATGCAAAATAAAGATTAATAAATCACCTGGCCCGAACAGACTTCATCCAAGGGTTCTTATGGAGCTTAGGTCACAACTAGCAAGACCCCTATACTTGATTTTCAATAGTTCAATTAGATCTGGCATGGTAGCGAAGGATTGGCGTATAGCAGTGTCATTATTTAAAAAGGAATCCAAAAATCATCCGGGTAACTACAGACCGGTTAGTTTGACATCTATAGTGGGGAAAATATTGGAAGGAATTCTAAGGGATAGCATACAGGAGTATCTGCAGACTACTAAGATTATTAGCAAGAACCAGCATGGGTTTGTGGGGGACAGATCATGTCAAACTAACTTAGTTAACTTCTACGAGGAAGTGAGCGACAATCTTGACCAAGGAAAAGCATGTAAAGTCCTCAAGCTGGACACTAGTCAGCGGAATACCACAGGGGTCCGTACTCGGGCCACTACTGTTCAACATATTTATCAATGACCTAGAAATAGGCCTGGAAAGCACAGTGTCAATCTTTGCAGATGATACTAAACTGTGTAGGGTAATTAATCCAGAAATAGATGTGGAGTCTCTGCAGAATGACTTATCTAAACTTGAAATCTGGGCGTCTAAATGGAGAATGAGGGTCAAAATAGAAAAATGCAAGGTTATGCATTTCGGGACTAAAAGCAAACTTGCATCCTACATATTAAACGGGGAAAGTCTAGGGGTAACAGTTTTGGAAAAAGATTTGGGGGTACTCAATGATAATAAGCTTTATAACCATATACAATGTCAAAGCGCAGTAAAGAAGGCAAGTAAGGTGCTTGCGTGCATAAATGGGGAATTGAGACAAGGGACGAGGATGTAATCCTGCAACTGTACAAATCATTGGTACGTCCGCACCTGGAATATTGTGTTCAGTTTTGGGCACCACTGTATAAAATAGATATCGGTGAACTTGAAAGGGTTCAAAGGCGAGCTACTAAATTGATTAAAGGGCTAGAGGGACTGGATTACGAGGAAAGGCTTACTAGGGTGAATATGTATACACTGGGAAAAAGGCATCTAAGAGGAGACATTGTTAATGTCTTCATATATGTAAAGGGACACTACAAAGAGTTATCACAGGAATTATTTATTAAAAGAACACTGTTTAGGACATGTGGGCACTCGCTGAGGCTGGAGGAGAGAAAATTCCGTACACAACGGAGGAAAGGGTTCTTCACTGTTAGGGCAATAAGGATTTGGAATTCCTTGCCATGGAAGGTGGTAATGGTGCACTCTGTAAATGCATCTAAAAAAGGATTGGATAAATTTCTGATTGAAAAGGATATCCAAGGTTACAACATTTAAAATACTGACGTTGTTAATCCGGGTGTAACATGATTTATAGTTGTTAACTAGTCCTAAAACATTCTTCAGCAGGTACAGTAAAATCAACTCAACTTAATACAGAATACAGGTTGAACATGATGGGCATTTTGCCTCTTTTCAACCTCAATTACTATGTTACTCAGTTACTATGTTACTATGTCTTTGGTCACAGCAGTGTATCACAGAAGCCGGCAGTAAACATCTTATTACTAAAGATGCCTCGTGCTGCATATTTCGCACAGCAGCTGCATACAAAAATGCAGTATTGGCAAAATTATCATCCACGTCTGAATCAGCCCCATAGTACATACATACAACTGCTGTTTGGGGGAGCTCATGTATACAAGAACGCCTTACCATCATTTTTTTTTTCAACCGTAAGAATAAAAAATAATATATTACAGTACTAGACATACTTACTTGGATTGATATAGTACTCTTTTTCTGTGCTTCTCTCTCTTTTCTCTAACGTCCTAGTAGATGCTGGGGACTCCGAAAGGACCATGGGGAATAGGGGACTGGGCACATCTAAAGAAAGCTTTAGGACTATCAGCAGGATCCTTAAGGGCGGCCATCTCAGGAGAGGATAGAGCCCTTACAAGCGTGTGAGCGCTTTATCCACCCTAGGGGGTGTTTCCCAACGCACCCTAACCTCTGGCCGGAAAGGATATAATGCCAATAACATTTTAGAAATTGTTATCGGGGGAAACCCACGCATCATCACACACCTCATTTAATTTCTCAGATTTAGGAAAACTACAGGTAGTTTTTCCTCACCGAACATAATACCCCTTTTTTTTTGGTGGTACTCGTATTATCAGAAATGTGTAAAACATTTTTCATTGCCTCAATCATGTAACGTGTGGCCCTACTGGAAGTCACATTTGTCTCTTCACCGTCGACACTGGAGTCAGTATCCGTGTCGGCGTCTATATCTGCCATCTGAGGTAACGGGCGCTTTATAGCCCCTGACGGCCTATGAGACGTCTGGACAGGCACAAGCTGAGTAGCCGGCTGTCTCATGTCAACCACTGTCTTTTATACATAGCTGACACTGTCACGTAATTTCTTCCAACAGTTCATCCACTCAGGTGTCGACCCCCTAGGGGGTGACATCACTATTACAGGCAATCTGCTCCGTCTCCACATCATTTTTCTCCTCATACATGTCGACACAAAAGTACCGACATACAGCACACACACAGGGAATGCTCTGATAGAGGACAGGACCCCACTAGCCCTTTGGGGAGACAGAGGGAGAGTTTGCCAGCACACACCAGAGCGCTATATATATATATACAGGGATAACCTTATATAAGTGTTTTTCCCCTTATAGCTGCTGTATAGTTAATACTGCGCCTAATTTGTGCCCCCCTCTCTTTTTTAACCCTTTCTGTAGTATAGTGACTGCAGGGGAGAGCCAGGGAGCTTCCCTCCAACGGAGCTGTGAGGGAAAATGGCGCCAGTGTGCTGAGGAGATAGGCTCCGCCCCTTTATCGGCTGCCTTATCTCCCGTTTTTTTATGTATTTTGGCAGGGGTTAAATGCATCCATATAGCCCAGGAGCTATATGTGATGCATTTTTTGCCATCCAAGGTGTTTATTATTGCGTCTCAGGGCGCCCCCCCCAGCGCCCTGCACCCTCAGTGACCGGAGTGCGAAGTGTGCTGAGAGCAATGGCGCACAGCTGCAGTGCTGTGCGCTACCTTGTTGAAGACTGGACGTCTTCTGCCGCCGATTTTCCGGACCGCTTCTGCCTTCTGGCTCTGTAAGGGGGCCGGCGGCGCGGCTCTGGGACCCATCCAAGCTGGGCCTGTGATCGTCCCTCTGGAGCTAATGTCCAGTAGCCTAAGAAGCCCAATCCACTCTGCACGCAGGTGAGTTCGCTTCTTCTCCCCTTAGTCCCTCGATGCAGTGAGCCTGTTGCCAGCAGGTCTCACTGAAAATAAAAAACCTAAACTAAAACTTTCACTAAGAAGCTCAGGAGAGCCCCTAGTGTGCACCCTTCTCGTTCGGGCACAGAGATCTAACTGAGGCTTGGAGGAGGGTCATAGGGGGAGGAGCCAGTGCACACCAGATAGTCCTAAAGCTTTCTTTAGATGTGCCCAGTCTCCTGCGGAGCCGCTATTCCCCATGGTCCTTTCGGAGTCCCCAGCATCCACTACGGACTATGAGAAATAGAATTATCGGTAAGTAAATTCTTATTTTTTTTCTCTTTACTTTTATTTCCTTTAACTAGGCTCTTCTAGTTTCCTTCTGCTTTTCCCCAGCTTCCCCAGCTTGGACTTTCCATGACCCTACCTATATGTTAATCTCCTATTGACAGAAGCTCCCATATAGGCCAATAGAATTATAAGAGTCATTTGAATATGTTTTATTATTAATAAATATGGGAGCCTCCTATTATCAATGAGGCTTCCATTTATTCTGTATTTATTATTTTATCTTGGGGCACCGGAAATATCGCTAGCTGCAGTGAGGCTGTGTCACTAATATATTCAGTTACTGCTAGTCTGCCCCGCCCCCATCCCCCGCTTGCTGTGTACTGGACTGGTTCAGGTTGTCAGCTTGGCTGTGAATGGCAGGTCCTTGATATCCCGGCTGTCGGGATCCCGGCGCTCTGCATACCAGCGCCGGGATACCAACAACTATTCTCCCTCTTGGGGTGTCCACGACACCCCTGGAGGGAGAATAAATAGCGTAGCGCACCACCATGCCTGCAGCGTGGCGGCTGCAGCGAGCCCGCAAGGGGCTCTTTTGCGCTCACCCTGTTGCCGGCATTCCGGCGGTCGGTATACGCGCCGGGATCCTGAGCGCTGGTATATCGTAGTACACCCTCATCAGTGTGTAAATAACAAATGTTAGTTTCAGTAAAAGTTTAATGTACCTGTGGCTTTTATTGCTCAGTTAAACTTCTTATTACAAAGTTTTAAAATGTAAAAGTATTGGGAGCATTATGTAAAATATATTTATTAGCTGCTCCAAAAAAGTAATCATATAGGATTTACTGGTAAATTTACAAGCTCAGTCTTTGCTGACTGGTAGAAGCCATGATGTTTTTGACTGAAGACTACTAAATGTAAATAATCTACCATGGCAAGTGTAAATAGTGTAAATCTACCATGGCAATAAGTATTCTACATGTATCAGTAGCAGGGGCTGGTTGGTGATTGAGCAGGTTGACTAATTATTTATTTAATTAGTAAATAACTTATATGAAAATGTAAGAATGTTCAATTCGTCCTTTTTCCTATGAAATATGAAAAATATCAGTTGCTCTTAAATTTTATTTAAAAGTAGTAGTAATATTAGTTATATTGCGTATTCAATGCCTGAGTTACATAATCTGTCGGAGGTGCTACCTGGGTAACCAATCAGATTATAATCATACACACACAGAAAACAAAAATGGGTTACCACTGGTTGCACTAGTTACAGTACTTGTATAACTACAGTGTTTTAGATGTGTTTTAAAAAGTGAAACCTTTATTAGATATTTTTATTAATTCAATTTGAGTAAAGTTTAACTTTTTTTAACTATTTATATCGGGAAACAAAATAACCATATCAATAAATGAGGATAGATTTATAATCCAAAGCGTTTCCTGTGGTGTTTTTACTGTTGGATAAAGATGAACTTTTAATATTCTTTTGTGATGTAGTATTGTAGTTGGTGCACCGAACTCCCTTTTTCCTTTGTATGAGTGTGAACTTAATTTCCTCACTTATTCACTCAAATAAATGCTTGCAATAGTTTTATTCTGGTTTTCTTTCTAATATGACATTTCTTCCAACAGATGCTGAATGATTTAAATACCTACCTTAATAAAGCCATTCCAGACACTAAATTAACAATCCGAAAATACCTTGATGTGAAATTTGAATATTTGGTAAGAAGATGGTTGTATTTTGGATCATTTATTTTTGACTATAGCAGCAAGGAGAGGGTGGGTTAACTTGTTTTTCTTGAAAAAAATAAGAGTACACAACACAAGACCTTTTTGAACAAATCTACACCAGTCACTTTTATAGAACCCTTTCATTCTTTACCTACTGTAGTTGTAAAACTTCTTCTCTTTTAGCTATGTTTTATCAAAACACATATTGCACAAGCATCTTTGCACACTTAATTCCATGATGAAATGTGTAGGTGTGAATAAACTATAAAAGAATACAAGGTTATCATATATAAATGACTTGTTAAATATGTATACCTTTACTTTAAATTAGTTTACAATATTGAACTCTTTCAGTACTAGAGGTCACAAACAGAAAAATGGTTTTGCTTAGTGCAAAGCAAACTTACAAGGTGTTGAAATATAAGTTTATATATATCCATCTGTTACATACTTATGAGATTTTTATGGTAAAATACCTTCACACTCCCTTCCTCTATTTAAAAGTTTAGCCTTAAATATTAAATTCCACAAAATAGCAGTTTAGTTTTATCTTTTATATATAGTGCCACAGGGGTTCCGTAGTCAAGTATACATACTAGCATACAAAAAGTATAAAAATAAGAATTTACTCACCGGTAATTCTATTTCTCATAGTCCGTAGTGGATGCTGGGGACTCCGTAAGGACCATGGGGATTAGCGGCTCCGCAGGAGACTGGGCACAACTACAAAGAAAGCTTTAGACTACTGGTGTGCACTAACTCCTCCCACTAAGACCCTCCTCCAGACCTCAGTTAGGATACTGTGCCCGGAAGAGCTGACACAATTAGGAAGGATTTTGAATCCCGGGTAAGACTCATACCAGCCACACCAATCACACCGTATAACTCGTGATACAATACCCAGTTAACAGTATGAAATATAACTGAGCCTCTCAACAGATGGCTCAACAATAACCCTTTAGTTAAGCAATAACTATATACAAGTATTGCAGACAATCCGCACTTGGGATGGGCGCCCAGCATCCACTACGGACTATGAGAAATAGAATTACCGGTGAGTAAATTCTTATTTTCTCTAACGTCCTAAGTGGATGCTGGGGACTCCGTAAGGACCATGGGGATTATACCAAAGCTCCCAAACGGGCGGGAGAGTGCGGATGACTCTGCAGCACCGAATGAGAGAACTCAAGGTCCTCCTCAGCCAGGGTATCAAATTTGTAGAATTTAGCAAACGTGTTTGCCCGTGACCAAGTAGCAGCTCGGCAAAGTTGAAGAGCCGAGACCCCTCGGGCAGCCGCCCAAGAAGAGCCCACTTTCCTCGTGGAATGGGCTTTTACTGATTTAGGACGCGGCAGTCCAGCCGCAGAATGTGCAAGCTGAATCGTACTACAGATCCAGCGAGCAATAGTCTGCTTAGAAGCAGGAGCACCCATCTTGTTGGATGCATACAGGATAAAGAGCGAGTCAGTCTTCCTGACTCCAGCTGTCCTGGAAACATAAATTTTTAGGGCCCTGACTACGTCCAGCAACTTGGAATCCTCCAAGTCATTTGTAGCCGCAGGCACCACGATAGGTTGGTTCAGATGAAAAGCTGATACCACTTTGGGGAGAAACTGGGGACGAGTCCTCAATTCTGCCCTATCCATATGGAAAATCAGATAAGGGCTTTTACATGACAAAGCCGCCAATTCTGAAACACGCCTGGCCGAAGCCAAGGCCAACAACATGACCACTTTCCACGTGAGATATTTTAAATCCACGGTTTTCAGTGGCTCAAACCAATGTGACTTTAAGAAATCCAACACCACGTTGAGATCCCAAGGTGCCACTGGAGGCACAAAAGGGGGCTGAATATGCAGCACTCCCTTAACAAAAGTCTGAACTTCAGGTAGTGAAGCCAATTCTCTCTGGAAGAAAATCGACAGAGCCGAAATCTGGACCTTAATGGAATCCAATTTAAGGCCCATAGTCACCCCTGACTGTAGGAAGTGCAGGAACCGGCCCAGCTGAAATTCTTCCGTTGGGGCCTTCCTGGCCTCACACCACGCAACATATTTTCGCCATATGCGGTGATAATGGTTCGCGGTTACTTCTTTCCTAGCTTTTATCAGCGTAGGAATGACTTCCTCCGGAATGCCCTTTTCCTTCAGGATCCGGTGTTCAACCGCCATGCCGTCAAACGCAGCCGCGGTAAGTCTTGGAACAGACAGGGCCCCTGCTGCAGCAGGTCCTGTCTGAGCGGTAGAGGCCATGGGTCCTCTGACATCATTTCTTGAAGTTCCGGATACCACACTCTTCTTGGCCAATCCGGAACAATGAGTATAGTTCTTACTCCTCTTCTCCTTATTATCCTCAGTACCTTTGGTATGAGAGGAAGAGGAGGGAACACATAAACCGATCGGTACACCCACGGTGTTACCAGAGCGTCCACAGCTATCGCCTGCGGGTCTCTTGACCTGGCGCAATATTTTTCTAGCTTTTTGTTTAGGCGGGACGCCATCATGTCCACCTGTGGTTTTTCCCACTGGTTTACAATCATTTGAAAGACTTCTGGATGAAGTTCCCACTCTCCCGGGTGGAGGTCGTGCCTGCTGAGGAAGTCTGCTTCCCAGTTGTCCACTCCCGGAATGAACACTGCTGACAGTGCTAACACGTGATTTTCCGCCCATCGGAGAATCCTTGTGGCTTCTGCCATCGCCCTCCTGCTTCTCGTGCCGCCCTGTCGATTTACATGGGCGACTGCCGTGATGTTGTCTGACTGGATCAGTACCGGCTGGTTTTGAAGCAGGGGTTTTGCCTGACTTAGGGCATTGTAAATGGCCCTTAGTTCCAGAATATTTATGTGCAGGGAAGTCTCCTGACTTGTCCATAGTCCTTGGAAGTTTCTTCCCTGTGTGACTGCTCCCCAGCCTCGAAGGCTGGCATCCGTGGTCACCAGGACCCAGTCCTGTATGCCGAATCTGCGGCCCTCTTGAAGATGAGCACTCTGCAGCCACCATAGCAGAGACACCCTTGTCCTTGGAGACAGGGTTATCAGACGATGCATCTGAAGATGCGATCCGGACCACTTGTCCAACAGGTCCCACTGAAAGGTTCTTGCATGAAACCTGCCGAATGGAATCGCTTCGTAGGAAGCTACCATTTTTCCCAGGATCCGCGTGCAGTGATGCACCGACACCTGTTTTGGTTTTAGGAGGCCTCTGACTAGAGATGACAGCTCCTTGGCCTTCTCCTCCGGGAGAAACACTTTTCTCTGTTCTGTGTCCAGAACCATCCCTAGGAACAGCAGGCGTGTCGTAGGGACCAGCTGTGACTTTGGAATGTTTAGAATCCAGCCGTGCTGTTGCAGCACTTCCCGAGATAGTGCTACCCCTACCAATAACTGTTCTCTGGACCTCGCCTTTATCAGGAGATCGTCCAAGTACGGGATAATTAAAACTCCCTTCCTTCGAAGGAGTATCATCATTTCCGCCATTACCTTGGTAAAGACCCTCGGAGCCGTGGAGAGACCGAACGGCAACGTCTGGAATTGGTAATGATAATATTGTACCACAAACCTGAGGTACTCCTGGTGAGGATGGTAAATGGGGACATGTAGGTAAGCATCCTTGATGTCCAGCGATACCATGTAATCTCCCTCGTCCAGGCTCGCAATAACCGCCCTGAGCGATTCCATCTTGAACTTGAATTTTTTTATATATGTGTTCAAGGATTTCAAATTTAAAATGGGTCTCACCGAACCGTCCGGTTTCGGTACCACAAACATTGTGGAATAGTAACCCCTTCCTTGTTGAAGTAGGGGCACCTTTACTATCACTTGTTGTGAATACAGCTTTTGAATTGCCTGTAACACTGCCTCCCTGCCTGAGGGAGTGGTTGGCAAGGCAGATTTGAGGAAACGGCGGGGGGGGAGACGTCTCGAATTCCAGTTTGTACCCCTGAGATACTATTTGAAGGATCCAGGGATCCACCCGTGAGCGAGCCCACTGCTTGCTGAAATGCTTGAGACGGGCCCCCACCGTACCTGGCTCTGCCTGTGGAGCCCCAGCGTCATGCTGTGGACTTTGAGGAAGCGGGGGAGGACTTTTGCTCCTGGGAACTGGCTGTTGCAGCTTTTTCCCTCTACCTCTGCCTCTGGGCAGAAAGGACGCGCCTTTAACCCGCTTGCCCCTATTGGGCCGAAAGGACTGTACCTGATAATACGGTGCTTTCTTTGGTTGTGAGGGAACATGGGGCAAAAATGTAGACTTCCCAGCTGTTGCTGTGGAAACGAGGTCCGAGAGACCATCCCCGAACAATTCCTCACCCTTATAAGGCAGAACTTCCATGTGTCGTTTGGAATCTGCATCACCTGTCCACTGCCGAGTCCATAACCCTCTCCTGGCAGAAATGGACATTGCACTAATTTTGGATGCCAGCCGGCAAATATCCCTCTGTGCATCCCTCATGTATAAAAGTGCGTCTTTTATATGCTCTACGTTCAGCAAAATAGTGTCCCTATCTAGGGTATCTATATTTTCTGACAGGGAATCTGACCACGCAGCAGCAGCGCTGCACATCCAGGCTGAAGCTATAGCCGGTCTCAGTATCACACCTGTGTGTGCATATATAGATTTCAGGATAGCCTCCTGCTTTCTATCAGCAGATTCCTTCAGGGCGGCCGTATCCGGAGACGGTAGTGCCACCTTCTTCGACAAGCGTGTGAGCGCCTTATCCACCCTAGGGGATGTTTCCCAGCGTGACCTATCCTCTGGCGGGAAAGGGTACGCCATTAGTAACCTCTTAGAAATTACCATCTTTTTATCAGGGGAAGCCCACGCTTCTTCACACTCTTCATTTAACTCTTCAGATGGAGGAAAAGCTACTGGTAGTTTTTTCTCTCCAAACATTATACCCTTTTTTGTGGTACCGGGGGTAACATCAGAAATGTGTAACACATTTTTCATTGCCTCAATCATGTAACGTGTGGCCCTACTGGAAGTTACATTAGTCTCGTCGTCGTCGACACTGGAATCAGTATCCGTGTCGACATCTGTGTCAACCATCTGAGGTAGCGGGCGTTTTAGAGCCCCTGATGGTTTTTGAGACGCCTGGGCAGGCACAGGCTGAGAAGCAGGCTGTCCCACATTAGGTATGTCGTCAAACCTTTTATGTAAGGAGTCGACACTATCACGTAATTCCTTCCACAGCACCATCTACTTAGGTGTCGACCCCGCAGGGGGTGACATCACATTTACAGGCATCTGCTCTGCCTCCACATAAGCCTCCTCATCAAACATGTCGACATAGCCGTACCGACACACCGCAAACACACAGGGAATGCTCTGACAGAGGACAGGACCCCACAAAGCCCTTTGGAGAGACAGAGAGAGAGTATGCCAGCACACACCAGAGCGCTATATAACACTGGGATCCCACTATCAATGAGTGTTTTCCCTATAGCTGCTTTTTTATATATATTACATATATATATATATCTATACTGCGCCTAAATTTAGTGCCCCCCCTCTCTTTTTTACCCTTCTGTAGTATTCTCAGACTGCAGGGGAGAGCCAGGGAACTTCCTTCCAGCGGAACTGTGAGGGAAAAATGGCGCCAGTGTGCTGAGGGAGAAGCCCCGCCCCCTTTTCGGTGGACTTTCTCCCGCTATTTCTGTTATACTGGCAGGGGTAATTTTGCATCTATATAGCCCCTAGGACTATATATGATGCATATTTTGCCAGCCAAGGTGTTATCTATTGCCCTCAGGGCGCCCCCCCCCCCCCCAGCGCCCTGCACCCATCAGTGACCGAAGTATGAGGTGTACATGAGGAGCAATGGCGCACAGCTGCAGTGCTGTGCGCTACCTTGGTGAAGACCGAAGTCTTCTGTCGCCGATTTTCCGGACCTTCTGGCTCTGTAAGGGGGACGGCGGCGCGGCTCCGGGAACGAACACCAAGGTCGGGTCCTGCGGTCGATCCCTCTGGAGCTAATGGTGTCCAGTAGCCTAAGAAGCCCAAACTACCACCTGTTAGGTCGGTTCGCTTCTTCTCCCCTTAGTCCCTCGCTGCAGTGAGTCTGTTGCCAGCAGATCTCACTGAAAATAAAAAACCTAAATATACTTTCTTTCTAGGTGCTCAGGAGAGCCCCTAGTGTGCACCCTTCTCGGCCGGGCACAAAAATCTAACTAAGGTCTGGAGGAGGGTCTTAGTGGGAGGAGCCAGTGCACACCAGTAGTCTAAAGCTTTCTTTGTAGTTGTGCCCAGTCTCCTGCGGAGCCGCTAATCCCCATGGTCCTTACGGAGTCCCCAGCATCCACTTAGGACGTTAGAGAAAGTACATTAGACAATTAGTCTAGTTTACAAAGTGACAGGTTACTATAATTACATAATACAAACCTGCTAATTACATGGAGGAGACTGTAGGGGACAGGGCATTGCTTGTGAGAATTTACATTCTAAGGGAAATATGGGTGGACACAGGGGGCCTAATTCAGACCTGATCGTAGATGTGCAAAATTTAGCACATCTACGATCAGTTTCCCACACATGCGGGGGTACGCCCAGCACAGTGTTAGTCCACCCCGCATGTCCGGCTCTGCGACCCTCCCCCGCCCCTTCCCGCACAGGTACAAAAGCATCGCACGGCGGCGATGCTTTTATACCCGAGGAGAAGCTACCTACCAGCACAGCTCCAGCACGCTCGCAGGAAGCTTCTCGTCGCTTCCTGGGTCGCAGTGGCTGCGTGTTACGTCACGCAGCCACCGCCACCCGCACAACGCAGGCGTGCCCGGTCCGTGCTCACAAAACGGCGGCGGCCCGCACCCTCCTGTCGAGCGACTGCCTCTGCCTGTCAATCAGGCAGAGGCGATTGCTGGGCAGAGATGCCGATCGCATCTCTGGCATGCGCTGGCGCACTCCGGCACATGCGCTGTTCAAACCTGATCACCCTATGTGCGAAAACGCACAGCAGCGATCAGGTCTGAATTAGGCCCAGGGAGTGGGAGCTGTGATGTGCAGACTTGTGTATTAGGAGGAGGGGCGGTAAGCTTGAATGAAAAGACTACGAAAGTCACAGTGCCAGAGAACATTCTAAAGGCTGGGAGCGGCGCAGGAAAAATTCTGAAGCTGGAAGTGGTGGAGCAAGTGTGTGTGGAAATGAGATTGAGATATAGCGATAGAGTGGTTGATGGCACATTAGATTAATATCATCAATCTATAAAATGTTCAGTATTTAGGACTACAACTCGGTGTAAAATGGGTAAACGATTAGGAAAAACACTTCATGAAAATTCACTAAATTGTAAACTTCAAATACAGTATCAGCCTTCGGGAACAGAGCAAATCAGTTTGTATAAGGCTCAATACAAACACTCTAAAGCTGGCCACGTGTGTAACAATTGGCTTTTCAGCTAAATATATCAGAGATTCAGAAATGAATATGTTCTGAACTGTGGCAGTCCCAGGTATGGTAAACGCTGCAGTGTTGCTAGTTGAGGCAAATGGCATATTGCCCTAGGAAACTTAAGCTGTTTGGAGTTCTACAATAGTTTATTTTTGTGAACAATGGGGACACTTCAGATGTGGACAGAGTTGCTATCACTGCTGCTTCCTTGTGGCATCAGATCTCCATGCGACACCATCGGGCCCTTGTAAGAGGCCAGGAAATCTTTCCTCCCTCTAAATGGTAGTGACGCCTCCATTTTCACAAACAAGGCTGTCACGCCCCCAAACGTACTCAAACTGTCGAACACTGTCTGATGCCGTCGTGTCGCAGGACCTGTTTGTGGACAGGACCTGTTTGTGCAGGGAAGCAGGACAGACCAGACTTGAATGAGGGCCAGTTTGCATGTAAGCTTTTAATGCTGCTATGCATGCTGTTCTCTATAAAGGGTTGTCAGATTTCAATTGGCAGAGTTGGAGAACTATGAATTCAGGGGCAGATTTATTAAGCTTGATGAAGTGATAAATTGGAAGGTGATAAAGGACCAGCCAGTCAGCTCCTAACGGTCATTTTTCAAACCCAGCCTGTGACATGGCAGTTAGGATCTGATTGGCTGGTCCTTTATCACCTTCCGATTTATCACTTCACCGAGCTTAATAAATCTGCCCCTCAGTCCACTAGGGCAGGTGATATGGAATGATTGCTGCATTTGCTTGAATTGACTCCTGTTTAGTTAGAGAAACATTCTCAATGCATCCAGCTAGAACAGTCTGAATCTTCATTCTAGGCCTCTCCCTACGCTTATTGTCATACTTGAAGAACATATTATACTATTTGCTGAGTTCTGTTGCCACACACACATATGGAGGTACTAAATCGGAGTGAGGTAACTAAGGAAGGGGTGGGGGGATGGTGTTGCCAATAAGCAGACCAGTCTTTTATATAGAAATTTGAATGGAAATGTTTTTTTTATTTTATTATTATTTAAGAAGTTTTTTATGGTCTTCGTTTTAATATCGGTTATTGATTTATGTCCAATACGTAAAATTTAGTATTTTATTATAAGATTTGCAATATATTGTCTTTTCAGTCATACTGTTTGAAAGTGAAAGAGATGGATGATGAAGAATACAGCAGCATAGTAAGTATAATCATAATTATCAGCATACCTTATGTGTAGTGGGGACATGCATAACATATGCAAAAAGCAGCTATAAATATAAAATATATTAAATTAAAGGGAAGCTTATTTGTTTTTTTGTTTTGTTTTTCTAACGCTTTCTTGTGCTCTTTAAAATCCCTTATTTCCACAGTTAGGCTATGTACACACTAGTACAATGTGTGCCCCATGCGACATTGTATACAATTTCCCGACATACAATATCAGGCATACATACTATATGATTAAACAATAGGATAAGATAAAATGATTAAACAATAGGATAAGATAATTGATATCTTATGGGGCTTTAGTTGTTTTTAAAAGAGCACAAGAAGGAGGAGGCGGGGGTCCAGCCTGACGTCAAAGCCCTAAAATCGTATGGTTCTATGTATACACTACAAAAAAGCACACAATATAATAAATTGTGTGTACACACTATGGGGTATATGCAATTGCGGTCGAATTCCCGAAATTGTCGAATTTCGGGTATTTTTCGCCCAAAAAAAAAATTCGTCAATGCAATTCAGTGCTTTCCGTCAAAAAAACGGACTTTCAAAATTCGACTTTTTGAAATTCGACTTTTTGCAAATTCGACTTTTCTGCAATGATACAAGTGCTGCAATTCGACAAAAGCATATTCAATTCAAGTTTGGAAATTCGACAGCAGTGCTTTTAGACAGCAAATTCGTCATTTTCAATCCGCCACACTTTGGAGGGTGAAACCAATAAAAAAAATTTAAAACATGTTTTTTTTGTGGGTTTTTTTCGTGGTAATATCAGATCTATTTATATTAGAAGGGATTAGGTACTTGGTTTGTCTTTTTTGGAGGCACAAGTATTATTTATATATTTTTAAAAATAATATTTTTTTTTATTTTTATTTTTTATTTTTTTATAGATGGAATGGTGAAATCCCTGAAAAAAATGGCGTGGGGTCCCCCCTCCAAAGCATAACCAGCCTCGGGCTCTTCGAGCTGGTCCTGGTTCTAAAAATGCGGGGGAAAAATTGACAGGGGATCCCCCGTATTTTTTAAACCAGCACCGGGCTCTGCGCCTGGTGCTGGTGCAAAAAATACGGGGGACAAAACGAGTAGGGGTCCCCCGTATTTTTTACACCAGCATCGGGCTCCACTAGCTGGACAGATAATGCCACAGCCGGGGGTCACTTTTATACAGTGCCCTGCGGCCGTGGCATTAAATATCCAACTAGTCACCCCTGGCCGGGGTACCCTGGGGGAGTGGGGACCCCTTCAATCAAGGGGTGCCCCCCCCCCCAGCCACCCAAGGGCCAGGGGTGAAGCCCGAGGCTGTCCCCCCCCATCCAAGGGCTGCGGATGGGAGGCTGATAGCCTTGGTAAAATGTCAAGAATATTGGTTTTTCCAGAAGAACTACAAGTCCCAGCAAGCCTCCCCCGCAAGCTGGTACTTGGAGAACCACAAGTACCAGCATGCGGGAGAAAAACGGGCCCGCTGGTACCTGTAGTTCTACTGGAAAAAAAATACCCAAATAAAAACAGAACACACACACCGTGACAGTAAAACGTTATTTCATACGTCGACACACACATACTTACCTATGTTCACACGCCGACATCGGTCCTCTTCTCCAAGTAGAATCCACAGATACCTGAAAAGAAAAGATCAATATACTCACCTCAGCCAGGGTCCAGAGATAAATCCACGTACTTGTTAAAAACAAACAAACCGGACACCCGTACCATGCCGGACTGAAAGGGGTCCCATGCTTACACATGGGACCCCTATCCCCGAATGCAGAGAGACCTCTCAGAGTGACAGCTGTCACAGAAAGGTCTCTAAAGCCAATCAGGAAGCGCAACTTCGTTGCGCTCACCTGATTGGCTGTGCGCTGTCTGAACTCAGACAGCGCATCGCACAGCTCCGTCCATTACTTTCAATGGTGGGAACTTAGCGGCTAGCGGTGAGGTCACCCGCCGGTCAGCGGCTGACCGCGGGTAACCCCCGCAGACGGCAAAGTTCTCACCATTGAAAGTAATGGAGAGGCTTTGCGATGCGCTGTCTGACAGCTCAGACAGCGCACAGCCAATCAGGTGAGCGCCACGGAAGTAGCGCTTCCTGATTGGCTGAAGGGACTTCAGTGACAGGAGTCATGTGGTGTCCCGGCATTCGGGGAAAGGGGTCTGATGTGAAAGCATGGGACCCCTTTCAGTCCGGCATGGCACGGGTGTTCGTTTTTTTTTTTTAACAAGTACGTGGATGTATCTCTGGACGTGGATGTACCTCTGGACGCTGGAAGGTGAGTATAATTTTTTTCACAGGTACCCTCGGATCGTCGGAGACCGTGGCAGTCGGCGTGTCAACATAGGTAAGTATGTGTGTGTCGGCAGTGTGTAATAAAGTTTTACTGTCACGGTGTGTGTGTCCTGTTTTTATTTGGGTATTTTTTTCCCAGTAGAACTACAGGTACCAGCGGGCCCGTTTTTCTCCCGCATGCTGGTACTTGTGGTTCTCCAAGTACCAGCTTGCGGGGGAGGCTTGCTGGGACTTGTAGTTCTTCTGGAAAAACCAATATTCTTGTAATTTTTCTCAAGGCTATCAGCCTCCCATCCGCAGCCATTGGATGGGGGGGGACAGCCTCGGGCTTCACCCCTGGCCTTTGGGTGGCTGGGGGGGGGGACCCCCTGATTGAAGGGGTCCCCACTCCCCCAGGGTACCCCGGCCAGGGGTGACTAGTTGGATATTTAATGCCACGGCCGCAGGGCACTGTATAAAAGTGACCCCCGGCTGTGGCATTATCTGTCCAGCTAGTGGAGCCCGATGCTGGTGTAAAAAATACGGGGGACCCCTACTCTTTTTGTCCCCCGTATTTTTTGCACCAGGCGCAGAGCCCGGTGCTGGTTTTAAAAATACGGGGGATCCCTGCCCAATTTTTCCCCGCATTTTTAGAACCAGGACCAGCTCGAAGAGCCAGAGGCTGGTTATGCTTTGAAGGGGGGACCCCACGCCATTTTTTTTCCCGTTTTTTCCCGTTTTTTTAAATCGCGGCAAAATCCGGCAAATCGGCCGTTTTTCGCCCGCGGGACTGTCGAATCCGTTTTTCATTGAATATGGTGAATTCCGGCAGCCACCTGCCGGAATTCACCTGTCGAATTGTGTCGAATTAAAAAACTGCGATAATTTGCCGCGATTCGCTGTGAATTGCATATACCCCTATGTGATATTGTATGCAATCATACAATATCAGCAATATTGTATGCAATATCTCATAGTGTGTATGCAGCCTAATAAGTGATACAATCTTGTTAGTAGTTATCTTTTTCACTACATGGGAGACCTCTAGAAGTAATGGCTGATAGTTCATACATTTGATATCTGTGCATATAAGATATAAAGTACATTTCGGTGCAATTTTAATTCTCTCACAAGACAAGCTAATAAAACTTTCAAAGGAAAATCCACAAATAAGGGGCTTTGCCAAATCATAGGCAAAACCCTTTCCTATTCACTGTGTAAAGAACTTCTTTGTTTCTCAGGCACTGGGAGAGCCATTGTACCGTGTTAGTACTGGAAATTATGAATATCGGTTGATATTGCGCTGTCGGCAGGAAGCGCGCTCACGTTTCGCTAAGATGAGAAAAGATGTCTTAGAAAAGATAGAGCTCCTAGACCAGAAACATGGTAAGTGTATCCAGTTAGATTATCTCTGAAGAGAGAAGTAGGGATGCCTACTGATGATGCAAGTTCCAATTCACATTTTTTTTCAGGGCATCTGTTTTATAGCCCAGTACACACTAAATGAGTCCCGCCGATGCCGACATTGGCGGCGGGGTGCCGGCATCGGCAACTGCATACACACTTGCTGATGCCAGTGGGGAAGGGAGCGACGGCGGGGGGAATGACACCCATGCTGCATATGCAGCATGGCTGTCGTTAACGAGGACCTCCCTCGTCTGTACAGATGAGGGAGGGGGTCATTAACGATTTGCGGGAGCGCGCATCGTTAGCGACATGAGTGTACACACTGGACAAGTTTGTAAAAGATCTTGCACAGATTGGCCCTTCTGAGCGAGATCTTTTACTTTCTCGTCTAGTGTGTATGGGGCTTAAGTCTGTAATAAGGTTATGAAGAGATTAGTTTGAGACTGCTGTTCTTAACAAAAGTACACATTTATCAAGAACTCCATGAATCTCAGAATATCCACCTATGGGCCTAATTCATGCCTGATCGTAGAAGCAAATTTGTTAGCAGTTGAGCAAAACCATGTTTACTGCAGGGGAGGCAGATATAACATGTGCAGAGAGAGTTAGATTTGGGTGGGTTATATTGTTTCTGTGCAGGGTAAATACTGGCTGCTTTATTTTTACACTGCAATTTAGATTTCAGTTTGAACACACCCCACCCAAATCTAACTCTCTCTGCACATGTTATATCTGCCTCCTCTGCAGTGCACATGGTTTTGCCCAACTGCTAACAAATTTGCTGCTACGATCAGGTCTGAATTAGGCCCTATATTTTATACCACCTTATAAACAATGTGCTTAAGTTACCTTTTGCAATATATTTTTCTCTAACGTCCTAAGTGGATGCTGGGGACTCCGTAAGGACCATGGGGAATAGCGGCTCCGCAGGAGACTGGGCACATCTAAAGAAAGCTTTAGGACTAACTGGTGTGCACTGGCTCCTCCCCCTATGACCCTCCTCCAAGCCTCAGTTAGATTTCTGTGCCCGACGAGAAGGGTGCACACTAGGGGCTCTCCTGAGCTTCTTAGTGAAAGTTTTTAGTTTAGGTTTGTTATTTTCAGTGAGACCTGCTGGCAACAGGCTCACTGCATCGAGGGACTAAGGGGAGAAGAAGCGAACTCACCTGCGTGCAGAGTGGATTGGGCTTCTTGGCTACTGGACATTAGCTCCAGAGGGACGATCACAGGCCCAGCCTGGATGGGTTCCGGAGCCGCGCCGCCGGCCCCCTTACAGAGCCAGAAGAGCGAAGAGGTCCGGAAAAATCGGCGGCAGAAGACGTTCCTGTCTTCAATAAGGTAGCGCACAGCACTGCAGCTGTGCGCCATTGCTCTCAGCACACTTCATACTCCGGTCACTGAGGGTGCAGGGCGCTGGGGGGGGCGCCCTGAGACGCAATAAAACATGATAAAAATACCTTACATGGCAAAAAATACATCACATATAGCTCCTGGGCTATATGGATGCATTTAACCCCTGCCAGAATATACAGAAAAACGGGAGATAAGGCCGCCGAAAAGGGGGCGGAGCCTATCTCCTCAGCACACTGGCGCCATTTTCCCTCACAGCTCAGTTGGAGGGAAGCTCCCTGGCTCTTCCCTGCAGTCACTACACTACAGAAAGGGTTAAAAAAAAGAGAGGGGGGCACTAATTATGCGCAGTATTAAAACATACAGCAGCTATAAGGGGAAAAACACTTATATAAGGTTATCCCTGTGTATATATATATATAGCACTCTGGTGTGTGCTGGCATACTCTCCCTCTGTCTCCCCAAAGGGCTAGTGGGGTCCTGTCCTCTATCAGAGCATTCCCTGTGTGTGTGCTGTGTGTCGGTACGTTTGTGTCGACATGTATGAGGAGAAAAATGATGTGGAGACGGAGCAGAGTGTCTGTAACAGTGATGTCACCACCTAGGGGGTCGACACCTGAGTGGATGTACTGTTGAAAATTACGTGACAGTGTCAGCTCTGTATAAAAAAACAGTGGTTGACATGAGACAGCCGGCTACTCAGCTTGTGCCTGTCCAGACGTCTCATAGGCCGTCAGGGGCTCTAAAGCGCCCGTTACCTCAGATGGCAGATACAGACGCCGACACGGATACTGACTCCTGTGTCGACGGTGAAGAGACAACCGTGATTTCCAGTAGGGCCACACGTTACATGATTGAGACAATGGAAAATGTTTTATACATTTCTGATAATACGAGTACCACCAAAAAGGGGTATTATGTTCGGTGAGGGAAAAACTACCTGTAGTTTTCCTGAATCTGAGAAATAAAATGAGGTGTGTGATGATGCGTGGGTTTCCCCCCGATAACAATTGATAATTTCTTAAAAAGTATTGGCTGTATACCCTTTCCCGCCAGAGGTTAGGGTGCGTTGGGAAACACCCCCTAGGGGGGATAAGGCGCTCACACGCTTGTAAGAACAAGGGCTCTACCCTCTCATGAGATGGCCGCCCTTAAGGATCCTGCTGATAGAAAGCAGGAGGGTATCCAAAAATGTATTCACACACATACTGGTGTTATACTGCGACCAGCAATCGCCTCAGCCTGGAGGTGCAGTGCTGGGTTGGCATGGTCGGATTCCCTGACTGGAAATATTGATATCCTAGATAAGGATAGTATATTATTGCCTATAGAGCATTTAAAAGATGCATTTCTATATATGCATGATGCACAGCGGAATATTTGCCGACTGGCATCAAGTATAAGTGCGTTGTCCAATTCTACCAGTAAAATGGTCAGGTGATGCGGATTCCAAACGGCATTTGGAAGTATTGCCTTTGAAAGGGGACATTTGGGGTCGGTCTTTTAGACCTGGTGGCCACGGCAACAACTGGGAAATCCACGTTTGTACCCCAGGTCGCCTCTCAAAATAAGACGCCGTATTATCAGGCGCAGTCCTTTGTTGGCAAGCGGACAAAAGGTTCCTCTTTTCTGCTCGTGACAGAGGGAGAGGAAGAAGGCTGAAGAGATTAGCCAGTTCCCAGGAACAGAAACCCTTTCCCGCCTCTGCCAAGCCCTCAGTATGACGCTAGGGCCTTACAAGCTCAGGCACGGTGGGGGCCCGTTCTCAATGAATTTCAGTGCGCAGTGGGCTCACTCGCAAGTAGACCCCTGGATCCTTCAGGTAATATCTCAAGGGTACATATTGGAATTCGAGACGTCTCCCCCTCGCCGTTTCCAAAAGTCGGCTTTACCGACGTCTCCCTCTGACAGGGAGGCAGTTTTGGAAGCCATTCACAAGCTGTATTCCCAGCAGGTGATAATCAAGGTACCCCTCCTGCAACAGGGAACGGGGTATTATTCCACACTATTGTGGTACCGAAGCCAGACGGCTCGGTGAGACCGATTCTAAATCTAAAATCTTTGAACACTTACATACAGAGGTTCAAATTCAAGATTGAGTCACTCAGAGCAGTGATTGCGAACCTGGAAGAAGGGGACTACATGATGTCTCGGGACATCAAGGATGCTTACCTTCATGTCAAAATTTACCCTTCTCACCAAGGGTACCTCAGGTTATGGTACAGAACTGTCACTATCAGTTCAGACGCTGCCGTAGGGATGGTCCACGGCACCCCGGGTCTTTACCAAGGTAATGGCCGAAATGATATCCCTTCGAAGGAAGGGAATTTTAGTTATCCCTTACTTGGACGATTCCCTGATAAGGGTAAGATCCAGGGAACAGTTGGAAGTCGGTGTAGCACTATCTCAGGTAGTGTTGCGGCAGCACGATTGGATTCTCAATATTCCAAAATCGCAGCTGGTTCCGACGACTTGTCTTCTGTTTCCTAGGGATGTTCCTGGACACAGTCCAGAAAAAAGGTGTTTCTCCCGGAAGAGAAAGCCAGGGAGTTATCCGAGCTAGTCAGGAACCTCCTAAAACCGAACCAAGTCTCAGTGCATCAATGCACAAGGGTTCTGGGTAAAAATGGTGGCTTCCTACGAAGCAATCCCATTCGTTAGATTCCACGCAAGAACTTTCCAGTGGAACCTACTGGACAAATGGTCCGGGTCGCATTTTCAGATGCATCAGCGGATAACCCTGTCACCAAGGACAAGGGTATCCATCCTGTGGTGGTTGCAGAGTGCTCATCTTCTAGAGGGCCGCAGATTCGGCATTCAGGACTGGGTCCTGGTGACCATGGATGCCAGCCTGCGAGGCTGGGGAGCAGTCACACAGGGAAGGAATATCCAGGGCTTAGGGTCAAGCCTGGATACATCACTTCACTTAAATATCCTGAAGCTAAGGGCCATTTACAATGCTCTAAGCTTAGCAAGACCTCTGCTTCAAGGTCAGCCGGTGTTGATCCAGTCGGACAACATCATGGCAGTCACCCACGTAAACAGACAGGGTGGCACAAGAAGCAGGAGGGCAATGGCAGAAGCTGCAGGGATTCTTCGCTGGGCGGAAAATCATGTGATAGCACTGTCAACAGTATTCATTCCGGGAGTGGACAACTGGGAAGCAGACTTCCTCAGCACGACCTCCACCCGGGAGAGTGGGGACTTCACCCAGAAGTCGTCCACATGATTGAAAAACTCGACAGGTATTGCGCCAGGTCAAGAGACCCTCAGGCAATAGTTGTAGACGCTCTGGTAACACCGTGGGTGTACCAGTCAGTGTATGTGTTCCCTCCTCTGCCTCTCATACCCAAGGTACTGAGATTGATAAGATGGAGAGGAGAAAGCACTATATTCGTGGCTCCGGATTGGCCAAGAAGGACTTGGTAACCGGAACTTCAAGAGATGCTCACGGAGGATCCGTGGCCTCTACCTCTAAGAAGGGACCTGCTCCAGCAAGGACCCTGTCTGTTCCAAGACTTACCGCGGCTGCGTTTGACGGCATGCCGGTTGAACACCGGATCCTGAAGGAAAAAAGGCATTCCGGATGAAGTCATCCATATCCTGATCTAAAGCCAGGAAGGATGTAACCGCAAAAACATTATCACCGCAATTGGCGAAAATATGTTGCGTAGTGCGAGGCCAGTAAGGCCCGACGGAGGAAATTCAACTGGGTCGATTCCTACATTTCCTGCAAACAGGAGTGTCTATGGGCCTGAAATTGGGGTCCATTAAGGTTCAGATTTCGGCCCTGTCAATTTTCTTCCAAAAAAGAACTAGCTTCAGTCCCTGAAGTTTAGACGTTTGTAAAAGGGGTACTGCATATACAGCCTCCTTTTGTGCCTCCAGTGGCAATTTGGGATCTCAATGTAGTTTGGATTCCAAAAGTCACATTGGTTTGAACCACTTAAATCTGTGGAGTTAAAATATCTCACATGGAAAGTGGTCATGCTGTTGGCCCTGGCCTGGGCCAGGCGCGTGTCAGAATTGGCGGCTTTATCCTGTAAAAGCCCTTATCTGATTTTCCATTCGGACAGGGCGGAATTGAGGACTCGTCCTCAGTTTCTCCCTAAGGTGGTTCCAGCGTTTTCACCTGAACCAACCTATTGTGGTGCCTGCGGCTACTAGGGACTTGGAGGAATCCAAGTTGCTGGATGTTGTCAGGGCCCTGAAAATATGTTTCCAGGACGGCTGGAGTCAGGAAATCTGACTCGCTGTTTATCCTGTATGCACCCAACAAGCTGGGTGCTCCTGCTTCTAAGCAGACTATTGCTCGTTGGATTTGTAGTACAATTCAGCTTGCACATTCTGTGGCAGGCCTGCCACAGCTAAAATCTGTAAAAGCCCGTTCCACAAGGAAAGTGGGCTCATCTTGGGCGGCTGCCCGAGGGGTCTCGGCTTTACAACTTTGCCGAGCAGCTACTTGGTCAGGGGCAAACACGTTTGCTAAATTCTACTAATTTGATACCCTGGCTGAGGAGGACCTGGAGTTCTCTCATTCGGTGCTGCAGAGTCATCCGCACTCTCCCGCCCGTTTGGGAGCTTTGGTATAATCCCCATGGTCCTTACGGAGTCCCCAGCATCCACTTAGGACGTTAGAGAAAATAAGAATTTACTTACCGATAATTCTATTTCTCATAGTCCGTAGTGGATGCTGGGCGCCCATCCCAAGTGCGGATTGTCTGCAATACTTGTACATAGTTATTGTTACAAAAATCGGGTTATTATTGTTGCGAGCCATCTTTTCAGAGGCTCCTCTGTTATCATACTGTTAACTGGGTTCAGATCACAAGTTATACGGTGTGATTGGTGTGGCTGGTATGAGTCTTACCCGGGATTCAAAATCCTTCCTTATTGTGTACGCTCGTCCGGGCACAGTATCCTAACTGAGGCTTGGAGGAGGGTCATAAGGGGAGGAGCCAGTGCACACCAGTTAGTCCTAAAGCTTTCTTTAGATGTGCCCAGTCTCCTGCGGAGCCGCTATTCCCCATGGTCCTTACGGAGTCCCCAGCATCCACTACGGACTATGAGAAATAGAATTATCGGTAAGTAAATTCTTATTTTTTTTCAAACTTGATATATCTGCTCGACAGGTTATTGTTTAATTATGCTAAACCTTTTTTTTGAGTGTGCTGTTATCTCTTCTTCAGCACTATGAAAAAGAAGTTCCAATGTGTTAAATAAAAAAGGATTGTGGCCCTCATTCAGGGTCAGTCGCAAATGTCAGAAAATCGCAACCAGCAATTTTTGGCGCGCACGTACAGCTTGTGAGCGAACTTTCACAGTGCGATCGCATTCCTGAAGGATGTGATCGCACTGTGATTGACAGCAGCGGACGACGATGCAGCGTTATGGGGGAGTGGTCCGGACAACGTAGTCCTCGCCGGACTGTTTTAGGGCAGCTGCGTCACGGATACTGAATGAGGTCCTGTATGTGTACAAATGGATGCTTGGTACAAAAATCCACACAAGTAAATAATGTGGTCCAATAGACCATAAGTTATAGATACTTGTCTCTTCTGTGTCTGTTATGTACTGCTAAAATACGAGTTGTCATAATCTTTTTCAGCATTTCTTGTTTGGAGTCTGTACTTTATAGGGGAGTTATTACTTAAACCTATTTCATATCGCCAATATAACCTGGGTTATTGCCGGGTCGAGGTGCAGTGTGAAAGCGCAGAAGTGAAATAACCCAAGTCGAGCAACCCGGCATTTCAACCTGGTAATAAAGCAGGGTTAAATATGGGTCGATGTGCAGTTTGAAAGGGTCTGACCCAGGTTATTCAACCCGGGACTCAAAGGCGCTGATTTTATGTTCCTGTGTCTCCTTTTGTTTCCTTTTGACATCTCATCTTTGTGAGCCAGAAACAGTCCATTTTAAATGACATCTATAGTGTTTACCTGGGTGACCCGGGTTCAATGTGAAATGAGCCAACCTGGGAATAACACAGGTTGAAAGTGCAGTGTGAAGGGGTCAGACCCGGATTTGCAATGTGAAAGCGGTGTTACACACAAATTGTTTAGCCTTATTTAGTGGTAGATGTGGATAAAGATCATATATCACTATATACTATAGTTGCTAAAATACCACTGCAAAGCCTCAGCTTACTGCTAATATAAAATAAGTGGAAGATGTATCAAATAACATAATGTCCACCTAGCATGCAAGCCCTTTAGACAAAGAGAGTGCATGGTGAGAATCTGGAGCAGAAGGCCCCCCGTGTAAACGGACTGTAGTAATAGAGTCTGTAGTGGGTGCATTCTAAATATTATTCAGCAGTATCTACATGCTGGGGATTTTTAGGAATTGCCAATAATGTCTGTTTCTGCAGCGGGGTACACTGGTATTCCACAGGGAATAACATCCGGAGTGTAGAGTTGGATCTTGATCCAAGGCACCAACAGGCTGAAGCTTTGACTGTTCCCAGGATGCACTGCACCGCCTCCTCTATAGCCCTGCCTCCAGGCACTGGAGCCCACTTTGTAAGTTGGTGCCTGCAGTGCCGGTCACTAACAGGGGGGGCTGCGCTAGGCAGCCCTAATAAGAGCTTTTTAAGAAGAAGACTTCAAGGGCTGCAGCACAGGCACTAGATGCTGTGTATGTCATGCTGACATTCTGTGCTGCGGCTCCATCACCTCCCCCAGCGGCGGTGCATACTCCCATGCCCTGGTTGCCGGGTACGTGCAGCGGAGGCGCTCCGGTCATCAGGCACACATCACCGCTGCTGCTCTCCTGGATCGCATGGCCGCACTTCAGGGAGGAGGTAAGAGGGTCCCCCAGGTGGGACCCGCCGAAATTGCGATCCGGTCGCAGTCCCAGGAGATTAATCGCGCCGCTCTGCGTGGACACTGTGGCCATGCAGCGACCCCACTATATCCACCAGGGCAGGGAGCACAGGTTGGATTTACTCAAAATCCATTTATGATGGGCTCCAAAGTGCCCGGTGGTGAAGTCCAGCAGAGGGGATAAGGCGCTGACCTGTAGCCCCTCCCCCAGGCGCCATCTACAGCAGGTGTTCCCGCCCTGGAGCTGCATCTCTCTCTCTCCCTCACTCCCTGTCAGCGTTTGGGGGCCATTTCACAGAGCTGCGCTGATCCTGGGACTGCTGGGCAATGTCTCCTCTGTAAAGCCGCCTGTCTCATCAGCGCTGTGCATTTACAGGACACTTAAGTATTCTACATGTCGTTTAGACAGCGTTAGTTAAGAACAAGGGTACTGCTATATGAATATTTAGTACAAGTATTCTGTGATATACATCCAGTATTTACAGTGCATTGTTATATCTGTATACATACATTTCTATATGTAGTATTACTAGTCCAGTGCAGTTTATTTTTTATATGTAATAATTTCTGCATTGTACCTGTGAATGTGTGTGCCTGTAGCTGCTGTGTGGATTCTATTCTGTGTATCACACATATTGCTATCACTATATTCTGTGCCCTGGGGGTCTAAGTACGTCAGGGTCTCATATACCATATAGTATTCCACAGGATATACTGTTTTGTATGTTTCACTGTGTGTTTCAGTCACCTCATACCGCTTAAATCCTCTGTTTGTGCTCTGCAAGTGCGGTCACATATCTTAGGGGTTTTTTGTCAGGTATTGTGTTTGTCTGGCTATATTGTACTGATACGCCCTAAGGCTACATTCCCAATAATGTGTGCTACACAGGGCAGGAAATCCGCAGACGCTCCTGCATCATGCAGTGCTGGCGCCACGGATTTACCTGAGGAAATTATTTCTGCTGAGGGTTCAGGTACTGGATGTTCTGCACCCCCTAGTCAGACCGCAGCATCTGTGGCAGATCCACCTTGGGCTGCATTTTCAAATATGCTGACTACGCTTGTAACAAGACTTAGGCCCCCTGTGGGTCCTACTGTGCCATTGCAGCCACATATTGTCCCTGTAGTTAATCCACCATGGGCGGATACTCTGTCAACCCAGTTACAGCAATTAAATCAGTCCTTGGTTAAACAAAATCCTAACACTCACCCTACTGAGACCAAAGGGTAATCTAAGCGGGCCATTTCTTCCTCACAATCCACTAATATTTCGGATGATTCTTCTGATTTGGATGGGGAATATACTGATCCATCAGATGCTGATACTGCTGCTTCTGATGAAGATTCTACAATACAGGTTGATGTTCCTGATCTAGTGGAGGCTATCAAGCTGATTATTCAGATTGATGATGAGATTGACCCTCCTAATACATCTTAGAAACCTGATAAGTTCAAACGTCAGAAGGTTACTAAATTAGTCTTACCACATTCTGACCATTTAATTGACATACATCAGGAATCCTGGTCTTCTCCAGGAAATACATTTTCCCTGTCTAAAAAGATGCTAGCTCGTTAGCCTATCTCTGCAGAGTTGAGTAACAAGTGGGAAACCCCGCCACCAGTGGACTCACATGTAGCCTGTCTTGTGGTGTCATCTACTGTCTGTCACCACCGTCACCGCTTTGAAGGAACCAACGGATAAGCACGTGGAGGGTTGCTTGAAGTGTATTTACTCTTTTACAGGTGCTGTACATAGACCCACTACCTCTTGGCCTGCAAAAGGCATTGAAGCATGGGTTCAAGCAATTGAGAAAGAGCTACCTCTGAATTTTTCTGACACTGCCAGACAGTATCTGTCCTATATTACCACAGCCTCCCACTATATTCAGGAGGCGGCCTCTGATGCAGGTGTTATGGTGGCCAAGGCATCTACTACGTCTATCCTGGCTCGCCGGTTTCTGTGGTTATGGTCCTGGTCGGTGGACCTGGACTCTAAAAAGACCTTGGAGGTACTCCCTTTTAAGGGTGATATACTATTTGGAGATGATCTGAACAAGATTGCGACCAACTTGGCGTCAGCCAAGACTGCGCTTCTCCCGAGTACTAATCCTTCGAAGGCCAAGAATACTACTTTTTGTTCCTTTCGACCTCTAGGTAAAGCAAAGAGTCAGGCGTACCCAAGACAGGCTCGCACTTCCAAGTCCTCTAAGCCCAAACCTAAATGTTTTTGGGATGCCCGTCAGCCTGCTTCCAAACTGGAAAAGCCTGCTGCATGACGGGGCAGGCCTCCCCCTGGGGGACCCCAGGGTAGGAGGCCGACTTCTACAGTTCGCCCAAGTATGGTTAAAGACCACTCTGGACGCCTGGGTGCAGGAAGTGGTCTCTTACGGGTAAGCAACCTCTTTCAAAAGACGACCCCCTCGCCAGTTTTGCTCAACGGTTATCCCTTCGGATCCTTAAAAGCAAAAACCCTACATTTGGTTGTCCAATCCCTCCTGGATAGAGGAGTGATAGTGCCGGTGCCTCTGTCTCAGAGAGGCAGGGGATACTATTCAATGTTGTTTCTAGTTCCGAAGCCGAATGGATCCTCCCGGCCTATACTCAACCTCAAAACTTTGAACAAAGTTGTGAGGGTGTCCAAATTCCATATGGAAATTCTGCGCTCTATTGTACTGGCTTTGGAACCCAAGGACTATATGGTATCCCTGGATATACAGGATGCTTACCTACACATACCTATTGCCATGTCGCATCAGCAATATCTACGGTTTGCTGTTGGCAACCTTCATTATCAGTTCCAAGCCTTGCCTTTCGGATTTCGGACTGACCACAGCTCCACGGATCTTCACCAAGGTCATGGTGGTCATGACGGCCCTTCTCTGCCGTCAGGGTATCCGGATCCTGCCGTATCTGGACGACTTGTTGATCCTGGCGAACTCCCCAGAGGTCCTCCTCCGTCATCTGGAACCGACGGTCCAATTCCTACGGGTGGCTCATCAACTGGAAGAAATCCTCACTGGTCTCTACTCAGAGCATGGTGCACCTGGGGGCATTACTGGACACACACAACCAACGTTTGTTCTTGTCTCCAGAGAAGGTCTTGAAACTTCAGGACAGAATCAGATGCTTCCTCTCACTAGAGATTGTCGATACACTCGGCGATGCAAGTACTAGGCCTCATGGTGTCGTCTTTCGACATGGTAGAGTACGCTCAATTTAATTCCCGCCCTCTGCAGAGGTTAATCCTTTCCAAGTGGGACGGCCTGCCTTACCGGATCAGGTCTCAAATGATCTCCTTGACTCCGGAGGTGGCTACAGGACAATTGAGCAGGGGTCATCCCTTCTGGATCTCCAACTGGGTCTTCCTAACGACAGATGCCAGTCTGCGGGGTTGGGGCTCTTTGCTGGAGCAACACTCTCTCCAGGGTCGGTGGACTAAGGAGGAATCTCTCCTCCCGCTAAACATTCTGGAATTGCGGGCAGTGGTGGTCATTCCGAGTTGATCGCTCGCTAGCAGTTTTTAGCAGCCGTGCAAACGCATTGTCGCCACCCACTTGGGAGTTTATTTTCGCTTTGCAGAAGTGCGAACGCCTGTGCAGCAGAGCGCCTGCAAAAACATTTTGTGCAAAACAAGACCAGCCCTGAACTTACTCTTCGTGTGCGATGATTTTAACGTTGGTGGGTTGGCTTTTGACGTTGCACACCCGCCCAGCTTTCGTCCAGCCACGCCTGCGCTTTCCCTGGCACGTTTGCGTTTTTCTAAGCACTCCCTGAAAACGGTCAGTTGACACCCAGACGCCCCCTTCCTTTCAATCTTTTTGCGACCGCCAGTGCGAATGAAAACGTCGCTAGAACCTGTACAAAACCACAAAGGACTTTGTACCCGTACGTCACGCGTGCGCATTGCGGTGCAAACGTATGCGCAGAAATGCCAATTTTTAGCCTGATCGCTGCACTGCGAACAACGGCAGCTAGCGATCAACTCTGAATGACTCCTCGTGTTCAATGCGTTGACACTGACCCTGCCTTTCGTACAGAACAGGCCTGTTCAAGTAAAATCAGACAACACCACCACGGTGGCATACATAAATAATCAGGGCGGCACTAAAAGCTGCATGGCAGTGTTAGAAGTCACATAAAATTCTTCGATGGGCGGAATGCCATCTGCTAGCAATATCGGCAGTGTTTATTCCGGGGGTCCTCAACTGGTAGCTGAGTCATCAGTCATCAGGATGTACACGCCGGGGAGTGGAGTCTTCATCTGGAGGTATTCCAACTCCTTGTTCCCTCCATATGTGTTCCCTCCAGTGTCACTCCTGCCCAGGGGACTACGCAAGTTCAAGCAAGAAGGAGGAATACTGCTTCTAGTCTCTCCGGCGTGGCCCAGACAGCATTGGTTCTCAGACCTGCAGGGTCTCTCGATCAAGCATCCTCTTCTACTTCCTCAATTCCCAGACCTCCTCATTCAGGGCCCTTGTGTTTACTAGGATCTGGCAAGACTGGCTTTGACAGCGTGGCTCTTGAAGCTTCACTCTTCAGGGCCAAAGGATTTTCTGAGGTGGTTTTTCAAACTATGTCAAACCGGCTTCTGCACTGATTTATTATAGGGTCTGGAATTCTTACTTCACCTGGTGTTCTGCTAAGAATTACGATGCATACAAGTTTAGTACTTCCAGACTTCTGGCTTTTTTGCAACAAGTCCTGGATTTAGGACTTCGGTGTGGTTTCAGCTAAATTTTTTATCTATTCCTGACGTTCATACATTCAGGGCGTACTACGGATTCATCCTCCCTATGTCCCTCCTGTGGCTCCATGGGATCTGTCTGTTGTTCTTAATGCCCTTCAAGAGTCTTCGTTTGAACCTCTTCAGTCTGTGGACCTTAAATGCATTACGCTTAAGGTCATTTTTCTGTTGGCTATTGCCTCTGCTAGGAGGGTGTTGGACTTAGGTGCTTTGTCCTGTCATCCACCCTTCCTGATATTTCACCGTGACCGGGCAGTTTTTAGAACTCACCCTGGTTATCTACCTAAGGAGGTGTCATCTTTCCACCTTAACCAAGAGATTGTGGTTCCAGCCTTTATCTCTCCTGGTTTTTCCTTCAAAGAGCGGTCTTTGGATGTGGTAGGGCTCTCCATATATATGTAGAAAGAACTGCCTCTATTAGGAGATCAGATTCTCTTTTTGTACTTTTTGGTCTTCACAAACGTGGCTGGCCTGCGAATAAGCAGACCTTGGCCAGATGGATTAGGATGGTGATTGCACAAGCTTCTGCGCAGGCTGGACTCCCAGCTCCTGCTATCAAGGCCCAATCTACTTGGTCTGTTGGACCTTCTTGTTGGACCTTCTTGGGCGGCCTGCCGTGGCGCGTCCGCTGAACAATTGTGCAAGGCGGCTACGTGGTCCTCAGTGAACACGTTCATCAGGTTCTATGCCTTTGATACTTCCGCCTCACAGGATGCTTCCTTTGGACGCCGGTTTCTTGTGATTTATGGTACTGTATGACTTAACCATTGTTAAATCTTTCTGGTTTCCACAGGGTGCCCACCCTGACGCACTTAACTTCTTTGGGTTTGTATGGCATTAGCAGCTAGTCCCTTCTCCTGTCATGAGAATGTGGTTCAATGTGACTAACATCTACCGTCTCTCTTACCTGCTACTGCATTGGACTGGTTAACAAAACTGAGCTCCAGTGCCTGGAGGCGGGGCTGTATAGGAGGCGGTGCAGTGCATCCTGGGAACAGTCAAAGCTTTAGCTTGTTGGTGCCTCGGATCAAGGTGCAACTCTACACCCCCGATGTTATTCTCTTTGGAAACCAGTGTACCTCGCAGAAAGAGATTTAACAGTGGTAAGTTATACCATAAATCTCCTTTTTAATGCACAAAAATTTTAAATTTGGCATACAGTCACTGTATGTTTGTGTAAAAATATATAATGATTTACATTTTTGCAAATTATATGTAATACTAAAACTCCCATTGTACATTCTAAATAATTATTAGGTTAGTTGTGTCCTTATACTAAATCCTTTGTAGTAAAAATGTAAACATTTTACCAGTGACAATGTTTTATGCTAAATACACTTGTAATAGAATTATCATCATACTCTGTGTCTTTCTCTTCAAGTTCAAGATATTGTGTTCCAGCTTCAGCGCTTTGTCTCTGCAATGTCTAAATATGATGACCAGTGCTATGAGGTCCTGAAAGGGGCAGATATATTCCCTATTGAAGTGGACCTGGCCCACACAACTCTTGCTTATGGTCAGGTTGATGAATTCACAGATGAAGAGGAAGAGCTGAAGAAGAAGAAAGAGGACGACAAAGGCGAGAAACTAATTGATGATGAATAGCCATGCACATAAGACAATGTTTTAATATGTGTTCATGTTTAATTTCATTTAAATTTTGTTTAAAATCCCACTTTAATACACTACTGGGGGTCATTCCGAGTTGATAGCTCGCTAGCAGTTTTTAGTAGCTGTGCAAACGCTATGCCGCCGCCCACTGGGGAGTGGATTTTAGCTTAGCAGAAGTGCAGACGCATGTGCAGCCGAGCTCTACAAAAACAGTTTGTGCAGTTTCAGAGTAGCTCTGAACCTACTCAGCGCTTGAGATCACTTCAGCCTATTTGTGTCCGGATTTGACGTCCTACACCTGCCCAGCCAAGCCTGCATTTTTTCTGGCACGCCTGCATTTTTCCAAACACTCCCTGAACACGGTCAGTTTACACCCAGAAATGCCCCTTTCCTGTCAATCTTCATGCGGCAGCCAGTGCGAAAGAAAACTTTGCTAGCCCCTGGACACAACCACAAATGTCTTTGTACGCGTACGTCGCGGGGCATGCGCATAAATTGCGGGGCATGCGCATAAATTCAGTTTTTTTTTCCTGATCGCTGCGCTGCGAAAATCGTCAGCGAGCGAACAACTCGGAATGGCCCCCATTGTCCTGAAAGTCTACATTGACAGGAAAATGCTTCACAACGTGACTTTGTTGTTGGTGACTATAATGAATGTGTGAGATATAGGTGTGGAAATTAAAAGTCGTTCATGGGACTGGTAGCTGGAGTTTAGGTCTTGCATTAAAACATTTATTTAGTAGATAAAATGCGCAGAAATAAACTTTCTTTTCAAAGAATTGTCTTATTCTATGTGGACGCAAACATTGTTCTTCATTAATGTTATTGGCTCTAGACTTTTTAGTTTGGATGGCAGTGTCCTATCTTTCCTTATTGTGTCCTCAATATGGTGTTTTGGTGGGATCCTGCTTGCTGTAATTGCCCAAAGGATCAACAACAGATACCTTTCACAGTGGCAGGCAAGCCAGGGTAGGTAATTCAAACCTGCTCTGGCTATAAGTGTAGAAAGAATGAAGCCCTTGTTTCAACTGAAGCTATGGCTAATTCAGCCAATTGCTGCAACTACTGTACACCTTTCACCCTTAGCACTGAATGTGCACTTATGGTCCTTCAGCTCTGTAAGCGTTCCTCATCTCTGGCTACAAATTGCTGCTACCAGGATATAACAGGGCTCCCAGAAAGCACTGTATAAAAAAGAGGGGGTTTTACATAACTGTAAATGATGTTCTGATCTAAAGATGTTCACAGATTGTACTTCAAACAAAGGAACACCTTTCATAGACTTGTACACTTCCTTTTTCCACCATTGCACTGGATGCCATTTTTTGCATTTTTTGTTGTGTTAATATCGCTCTTACTGATGTGTATTTCCAAGTGGATTTTATACTGTTGGGCTTTTTTTTGGACCAGACTTGACTGTCTTTGGGCATATTACTATTATTCCTTTAATGTTCTTTTTATTGTAAAAGTAAAATGGAATAATACATTGAAAACTGTCATTATAACTTATTCAAAACTGTCATTTTAACTTATGTCATTTTAACTTATCCTAGAGGATGCTGGGGTCCACATTAGTACCATGGGGTATAGACGCGGCAACCAGGAGCCATTGGCACTTTAAGAGTTTGAGAGTGTGGGCTGACTCCTCTCTCTATGCCCCTCCTACCAGACTCAGTTTAGAAAATGTGCCCGGAGGAGCCGGTCACAGCTAGGGGAGTTCTTCAGAGCTTCTTTAGTAAAGTTTTTTTTTTTTTTGTTTTTTTAAAGTTTATTATTTTACAGGGAGGCTGCTGGCAACATCCTCCCTGCTTCGTGGGGCTAAGGGGATGGAGTAGTGTCCGCCCTGCGGGGTCTGAGCCACTATCTCCGCTGACAGAACACTGAGCTCCTGAGGGGATAGATCGTTCCCCGCCACAGGGGATCGCTCACCCCAGCAGCATGCCGCCACCCCCTTACAGAGCCAGAAGATTAGTGGCGAGTAAGTCACCAACCCCCCTAGCAAGCGGGGGGCCGGTGTGAAGATGGCGGCAACAGGATGGGAGCGCAGTACTAACTGCGCTCTGGAGGCTCAGCGGTACTTAGTTCAGCGCTGTGGGGCGCCCTGAGCCAGCGCCTGAACCCTGCACTGGTCAGCAAGCCTGTCGGGGTCTGTGGATCTCAGCCAGCATTTTACCTCAGGCCAGTATAATCCTTGTGAAGAGCGGGAAGACAGCGCCATTTTGGGGGTGGAGCTTCTCAGAGCAGATCCAGCAGCGTTTAGCGCCATTTTCCTGCCTGCACAGCGCTGTTCAGGGAGAGCAAGTCCCGCCACAGCAACTCCAGCTATCTCTCACGGTACCAGGGGGTTGTAGAAGGGGGGGGAGGCTGCATAAACACTGTGTAACCTATTAAGGTGCACAGTCAGCGCTGGTAGGAGTCTCCCTTTACATTAAAAGCGCTGTGTGTGGGTTGGCTCCAATCTCTGTGTCTCTCTTGCCATTCTTGGGGGTGAAACTCTGTCTATCCCTCCCCTCTGTGTGTGTGTGTGTGTGTGTGTGTGTGTGTGTGTGTGTGTGTGTGTGTGGAGTGTCTGTGGTCTCCATTAAGCTATGTCCAGGGACTCTGTGTCATATGCTGCAGAGGATATGTCCTCTCAGGATGATCCCTTTCCATGTAATCAGGATTGCACTGGTTTAGCACAGATACCAGCAAGGGAGCCTGAGTGGTTATCATTTATCAAATCTATGATTTCTCAGATTTCAAATAGGGTTGCACAAAATGAATCTGCAACTCGGGCTTTACAGAACTCTATGGCAGTCTGGCCCAGTTCTGGTACCTCAGGGCCCCCCCCCGCTGTATATTCACATAAACGTGCTCTTGCGCAGATCATGCAGGATGACACGGATACCGATTCTGACACTGCAGACGGTGATGGGGATGTGTTACGTGGGGCATCATCTCTTGCTAAAGGGGTGCAGTTGATGATAGAGGCTATTAGAGATGTGTTGAATATTGCTGATACAACACCCGAGCAGGTTGAGTGGCTTACTTGACTGAGCATAAGAAAGCCTCGCTAACCTTCCCTGCGTCAAAGAAATTAAATGCTATTTTTGAAAAGGCTTGGGGAAACCCAGAAAAAAATTGCAGATACCTAAAAGGGTTCTGGCAGCTTTTCCTTTCCCGGTAAAAGATAGAAAAAAATGGGAAAACCCAACTATTGTTGACGCGTCAGTGTCCAGACTCTCAAAAAAGGTGGTTTTACCTGTTCCAGGATCCACCGCCTTGAAAGAGCCGACTGATTGTAAAATTGATAATACTCTCAAATCCATGTACACGGCTTCTGGGGCAATACTACGTCCCACTATTGCCAGTGCTTGGATTGCCAAAGCTATAGTAAAGTGATCAGGCACGTTTCTTGAAGATTTGGATACTATGAAGAAATGGGATGTTGAATTGTTTTTACGTAACATTCAGGATTTGGCAGGATTTCTGGTAGAATCCATGAAAGACCTGGGTTTCATGGCTGCGGGAATTTCTTCCATGTCTGTATCAGCTCGTCGAGGACTGTGGTTGCGCCAGTGGTCTGCCGTCGCAGAATCCAGGAGAAGTGTGAAAACCCTACCCTACACAGGTCAGGCACTCTTTGGGGAAGCGTTAGATGCGTGGATCTCCACAGCTACGGCAGGTAAGTCAACTTTTCTTCCCTCAGCTACACCTGCTCCGAAGAAACCCTTTTCTTCAACTGCATCACAGCCCTTTCGGTCTACCAAGCTCAGAAAGGCCAAGCCGTCCAACACCTTCTTTCGGGGAGGTCGGCCCAAGTCCAAGAAAGCTGCTGCTGCAGGTTCCCAGGAACAGAAACCTGCTTCAGGTACACCAAACTCCTCCGCATGACGGTGGACTGCACGCTCCCGGTGGGAGTGAGACTCAGGCATTTGTCACGTCTGGGTGTCATCCGGCCTGGACCCCTGGGTGCAAGATATTGTGTCCCAGAAGTACAGGCTGGAATTTCAAAATCTCCCTCCTCACTGATTATTCAAATCAGGCTCGTCAGCTCTGCTGGCAGACAGGACTGTCCTGCAAGAAGCCGTCCAGAAGTTGGTGGAGGCACAGGTCATTGTGCCAGTACCACCTCATATGCACAACAAAGGTTACTATTCAAACCTTTTCGTGGTACCGAAACCGGATAGTACGGTGAGACCCATTCTGAACCTAATATCGCTAAACCCCTTTCTGAAGGAGTTCAAGTTCAAAATGTAGTTTCTAAGGGCGGTGATATCGGGTCTGGAAGAGGGGGAATTCCTGGTATCCCTGGATGTCAAGGATGCGTACCTCCACATTCCGATTTGGCTGCCGCATCAGGCTTATCTCCGCTTTGCATTGTTGGACTGTCATTTCCAGTTCCAGGCCCTGCCATTCGGCTTCTCCACAGCACAGAGGGTATTCACCAAGGTGATGGCGGAGATGATGGTTCTCTTCCGCATGCAGGGGGTGAACATAATTTCATATCAGGACGATCTGCTGTTAAAAGCATCGTCCTAGGAGAAGCTGTTATGGTCCATAGCTCTCACGACCCAGCTTCTCAGGGAACATGGTTGGATCATGAATCTTTCAAAATCACATTTGGAACCAACCAGGAGGTTGTCCTTTCTGGGAATGATCCTCGACACGGAAGTGCAGAGGGTGTTTCTTCCAGAGGAAAAAGCGTTGGTGATTCAAACGATGGTCCGGGATGTCCTGAAGCTAACCTGGGTGTCGGTTCATCAGTGCATTCACCTTCTGGGAAAGATGGTGGCCTCTTACGAGGCTCTGCAGTATGGGAGGTATCACGCTCGGTCCTTCCAACTGGATCTCCTGGACAAGTGGTCGGGATCCCATCTACACATGCACCAGAGAATACGTCTGTCACCAAAGGCCAGGAATTCACTCCTCTGGTGGCTGCAATTACCTCACCTTCTGGAGGGCCACAGGTTCAGGATTCGGGCTGGATCCTTCTAACCACGGATGCAAGTCTCCGGGGCTGGGGCGCAGTCACTCGAGGGGAAACCTTCCAAGGAAGGTGGTCAAGTCTGGAAGCCGGCCTGCCGATAAACATTCTGGAACTAAGAGCCGTCTACAACGGTCTTCTACAAGCGGCCCATCTTCTGAGAAATCGGGCCATTCAAGTGCAGTCGGACAATGTGACAACAGTGGCTTACATAAACTGACAGGGCAGAACGAAGAGCAGAGCTGCAATGTCAGAGGTAACCAGAATCATCCTCTGGGCAGAAAAACATGCGTTGGCGCTGTCAGCAATCTTCATTCCGGGAGTAGACAACTGGGAAGCGGACTTCCTCAGCAGACACGATCTCCATCCAGGGGAGTTGGTTCTCCATCCAGAGGTGTTCAAGGAGGTAACAGATCTTTGGGGCGTACCCCAAATCGAAATGATGGCCTCTCGTCTCAATTAGAAGCTTCGGCGGTATTGTTCCAGGTCGAGGGACCCGCAAGCAGTGGTGGTGGACGCCCTAGTGACTCCATGGGTGTTCTAGTCGGTGTACGTGTTTCCTCCACTTCCACTCATTCCAAGAGTTCTCAAACTCATAAGGAGAATAAGAGTTCAGGCAATCCTCATTGCTCCGGACTGGCCAAGAAGGGTTTGGTACGCGGGTCTACTGCTAGAAGAGCCGAGGCCTCTTCCTCTTCGTGAGGACCTGCTGCAGCAGGGGCCGTTCGCCTATGAAGACTTACCACGGCTACGTTTGATGGCATGGAGGTTGAACGCCAGATATTAGCTCGGAAGGGTATTCCGAACAAGGTTATTCCTACCCTGATACAGGCTAGGAAAGGAGTAAAGTCAAAACATTACCATCGTATTTGGAAAAAATATGTATCTTGGTGTGAGTCCAAGAAGTTTCCTGCGGTGGAGTTTCAACTGGGACGTTTTCTCCTCTTCCTGCAAACAGGTGTGGATATGGGCATGAGGATGAATTCCATAAAAGTCCAAATTTCGGCCCTATCCATTTTCTTCCAGAAACAGTTTGCTGCCCTCCCTGAGGTTCAGACTTTTTGAAGGGAGTTCTGCACATCCAACCTCCCTTTGTACCACCTACGGCACCATGGGATCTTAACGTGGTGTTGCAGTTCCTACAATCTGACTGGTTTGAGCCTCTACAGGAGGTTGAGGTCAAATTTCTTACGTGGAAGGCTGTCACTTTGTTGGCTTAAGATTCTGCTAGACGTGTATCGGAGTTGGGGCTTTGTCCTGTAAAAGCCCATACTTGATCATCCATGAAGATAGAGCTGAGCTCCGGACACGTCAGCAGTTTCTTCCGAAGGTTGTGTCGGCATTTCATATCAACCAACCTATTGTGGGGCCAGTGGCTACTGACTCCTCAATTTCATCAAAGTCCTTGGATGTTGTAAGGGCTCTGAAAATCTATGTGAAGAGGACTGCTCGTCACAGAAAATTGGACTCTGTCTTATATGATCCCAAGAAAATTGGGTGTCCTGCTTCTAAGCAGACTCTCTCTCTCGCTGGATCAGGTTCACTATCCAGCATGCGTATTCTATGGCTGGATTGCCGTGTCCTACGTCTTTTAAGGCCCAATCTACTCGTAAGGTGGGGTCTTCCTGGGCGGCTGCCCGGGGTGTCTCGGCGTTACAACTTTGCCGAGCAGCAACTTGGTCTGGGTCAAACACGTTTGCAAAGTTCTACAAGTTCAATACTTTGGCCTCTGAGGACCTAAAGTTTGGTCTATCAGTTCTGCAGGAGCCTCCGCGCTCTCCCTCCCGTTCTGGGAGCTTTGGTACATCCCCATGGTACTAATGTGGACCCCAGCATCCTCTAGGACGTAAGAGAAAATAGGATTTTGGTTACCTACCGGTAAATCCTTTTCTCGTAGTCCGTAGAGGATGCTGGGCGCTCGCCCAGCGCTACGTTTTCCAGCAATTGTTATATAGTTCAATACAACTTTGTTTTGGTTACGTACTGCATTATTACTTGGTAAGTAATGTTTCAGCAGTTGCTGAGATTTCAAGCTAGTTAGCTTTGTTTGCCTTGTATGTGTGAGCTGGTGTGAATCTCGCCACTATCTGTGTATAATCCTTCTCTTGAAAATGTCCATCTCCTTGGGCACAGTTTCTAGACTGAGTCTGGTAGGAGGAGCATAGAGGGACGAGCCAGCCCACACTCTCAGACTCTTAAAGTGCCAATGGCTCCTAGTGGACCCGTCTATACCCCATGGTACTAATGTGGACCCCAGCATCCTCTACGGACTACGAGAAAAGGATTTACCAGTAGGTAACCAAAATCCTATTTTTAAACAGCTAGTTATAGAAATATGCCAAAATGTTTTCAGCTGTTTCTCCCTCTTACAAGACTACCAAATATATATTGTTTATACATGGCCTGATGAAGTTCTATTCTCCTGAAATAATAAAGCTATACTTAAAAAAAATTATTTGTTTTTTTCTTACTATTAGCCAAAAAATTGCAACATTTTGTGAGGAAAATAGAAATATTTATTGTTGATCGTGCAGCTGGCTGGCCATTATCAAGCTTTTATTCCTATAAACACTTTAACTGTAAGGCCAGTTGCATATTCCTTGGCAAAAAAATCAAACACATCCCAACATATTTAAACAATGTCTGAACATTACACATATGTATACTGTATTGCCTGAGAATGATATGATGCAGGAGGCAAAATATTCGAATTTCTGCAGCAGGGTACATTGGTTTCCACAGGGAAACATCGGGGTGTAGAGATGGATCTTGATCCAGGCACCAACAGGCTAAAGCTTTAGACTGTCCCAGGATGCATTGAGGCCTTCTCTATAACCCCACCTCCAGGCACTGTGAGCTCAGTTTCGAGTTGGTGCCTGCATGAGCACGTCACTTAGCAGGGGGGCTTCACTGGGCAGCCCTGCAAATAGATTTTAATTACCTACCGGTAAATACTTTTCTCGTAGTCCGTAGAGGATGCTGGGGTCCACATTAGTACCATTGGGTTTAGACGGGTCCACTAGGAGCCATTGGCACTTTAAGAGTTTGAGAGTGTGGGCTGGCTCCTCTCTCTATGACCCTCCTACCAGACCCAGTCTAGAAACTGTGCCCGAGAAGACGAACATCTTCGAGAGAAGGATTATACACAGATAGTGGCGAGATTCATACCAGCTCACACATACAGTACAAGGCAAATCAAGCTAACTAGCTTAAAAACTAAGCAGCTGCTGAACCATTATTTACCCAGTAACAATGCAGTACTCAACTAAAAACAAAGTTGTACTGAACCAGATAACCACTACAGGAAAACAAAGCGCTGGGCGGGTGCCCAGCATCCTCTATGGACTACGAGAAAAGGATTTACCGGTAGGTAACCAAAATCCTATTTTCTCTTACATCCTAGAGGATGCTGGGGTCCACATTAGTACCATGGGGATGTACCAAAGCTCCCAGAATGGGAGGGAGAGCGCAGAGGCTCCTACAGAGCTGATAGACCAAACTTCAGGTCCTCAGAGGCCAAAGTATCGAACTTGTAGAACTTTGCAAACGTGTTCGACCCAGACCAAGTTGCTGCTCTGCAAAATTGTAACGCCACGACACCCCGGGCAGAGGCCCAGGAAGACCCCACCTTATGAGTAGAGTGGGCCTTAACAGACGTAGGACACGGCAATCCTGCCGTAGAATACGCATGCTGGATAGTGAACCTGATCCAGTGAGAAATCGTCTGCTTAGAAGCAGGACACCCAATTTTCTTGGGATCATACAGGACAAACAGAGAGTCCGATTTTCTGTGACGAGCAGTCCTCTTCACATAGATTTTTAGAGCCCTTACAATATCTAAGGACTTTGATGAAATTGAGTCAGTCGCAACTGGCACCACAATAGGTTGGTTGATATGAAATGCCGACACAATGTCCGGAGCTCAGCTCTATCTTCATGGAAGATCAAGTAGGGGCTTTTACAGGACAAAGCCCCAACTCCAACACACGTCTAGCAGAAGCTAAGGCCAACAGAGTGACAGCCTTCCACGTGAGAAACTTGACATCAACCTCCTGTAGAGGCTCAACCCAGTCCGACTGGAGGAACTGCAACACCACGTTAAGGGAGGTTGGATGTGCAGAACTCCCTTCAAAAAGGTCTGAACTTCAGGGAGGGCAGCCAATTGTTTCTGGAAGAAAATGGATAGGGCTGAAATCTGGACCTTCACGGATCCCAACCTCAGGCCCATATCCACACCTGCTTACAGGAAGAGGAGAAACCGTCCCAGTTGAAACTCCACCGTAGGAAACTTCTTGGACTGACACCAAGATACATAGTTTTTCCAAATACGATGGTAATGTTTAGACGTAACTCCTTTTCTAGCCTGTATGAGGGTAGGAATAACCTTGTTCGGAATGCCCTTCCAAGCTAATATCTGGCGTTCAACCTCCATGCTGTCAAATGTAGCCGCGGTAAGTCTTGATAGGCGAACAGCCCCTGCTGCAGCAGATCCTCCCGAAGAGGAACCAAGCCCTTCTCGGCCAGTCCGGAGCAATGAGGATTGCCTGAACTCTTGTTCTCCTTATGAGTTTTAGAACTCTTGGAATGAGTGGAAGTAGAGGAAACATGTACACTGACTGTAACACCCACGGAGTCACTAGGGCATCCACCGCCACAGCTTGCGGGTCTCTCGACCTGGAACAATATCGCCGAAGCTTCTTGTGGAGACGAGAGGCCATCGTATCTATTTGAGGTACACTTCAAAGATCTGTTACTTCCCTGAACACCTCCGGATGGAGACCCAACTCTCCTGGATGGAGGTCGTGTCTGCTGAGGAAGTCCGCTTCTCAGTTGTCTGCTCCCAGAATGAAGATTGCTGACAGCGCCAATGCGTGTTTTTCTGCCCAGAGGATGATTCTTGTTACCTCTGACATTGCAGCTCTGCTCTTCGTTCCGCCCTGTCGGTTTATGTAAGCCACTGTCGTGACATTGTCCGACTGCACTTGAATGGCCCGGTTTCTTAGAAGATGAGCCGCTTGTAGAAGACTGCTGTAGACGGCTCTTAGTTCCAGATTGTTTATCGGTAGGCTGGCTTCCAGACTTGACCACCTTCTTTGGAAGGTTTCCCCTTGAGTGACTGCGCCCCAGCCCCGGAGACTTGCATCCATGGTTAGAAGGATCCAGTTCTTAATCCCGAACCTGCGGCCCTCCAGAAGGTGAGGTAAATTGCAGCCACCAGAGGAGTGAAATCCTGGCCTTTGGCGACAGATGTATTCTCTGGTGCATGTGTAGATGGGATCCCGACCACTTGTCCAGGAGATCCAGATGGAAGGGCCGAGCATGAAACCTCCCATACTGCAGATCCTCGTAAAAGGCCACCATCTTCCTCAGAAGGCGAATGCACTGATGAACTGAGACCTGGGCTGGCTTTAGGACATCCCGGACCATTGTTTGTATCACCAACACTTTTTCCTCTGGAAGAAACATCCTCTGCACTTCCGTGTCGAGGATCATTCCCAGAAAGGATAACCTCCTGGTCGGCTCCAAATGTGATTTTGGAAGATTCAGGATCCAACCGTGTTCCCTGAGTAGCTGAGTCGTGAGAGCAATGGATTGTAACAGCTTCTCCTTGGACGATGCTTTTAACAGCAGATCGTCCAAATATGGAATTATATTCGACCCCTGTCTGCGGAGGAGAACCATCATTTCCGCCATCACCTTGATGAATACCCTCGGTGCTGTGGAGAGGCCAAATGGCAGAGCTTGGAATTAAAAATGACTGTCCAAAGGTGCGAATCGGAGATGAGCTTGATGCGGCGGCCAAATCGGAATGTGGAGGTACGCATCCTTGATATCTAGGGATACCAGGAATTCCCCCTCTTCCAGTCCTGATATCACCACCCTCAGAGACTCCATTTTGAACTTGAACTCCCTCAGAAAGGGATTTAGCAATTTTAAGTTCAAAATGGGCCTGACCTAACCATCCGGTTTCGGTACCACGAAAAGGTTTGAATAGTGGGGGTAATTCCAAGTTGATCGCAGCAGGAATTTTGTTAGCAGTTGGGCAAAACCATGTGCACTGCAGGGGAGGCAGATTTAACATGTGCAGAGAGAGTTAGATTTGGGTGTGGTGTATTCAATCTGCAATCTAATTTGCAGTGTAAAAATAAAGCAGCCAGTATTTACCCTGCACAGAAATAAAATAACCCACCCAAATCTAACTCTTTCTGCACGTTATATCTGCCTCCCCTGCAGTGCACATGGTTTTGCCCAACTGCTAACAAAATTCCTGCTGCGATCACTTGGAATTACTCCCCAGTAACCTTTGTTTTGCTAATTGGGTGGAACTGGTACAATGGCCTGTGCCTTCACCAACTTCTGGATGGCTTCCTGTAGGATAGCTGCCAGCAAAGCCAGTGAAAGACATCTTGTGTTTTTAGACATTGTTTTGATTAAATTGAATATATATTAATTCAACTTAACCTGCCGTCCTTTATATTGATTATTAATTTTTAATTTATCTATACAATTCAGTTGGGGGATTTACCCCTTATAGCAACAGAGCGCAGGTGCTTTTTGTTTTTCTTTGTATCTTTACTCTATTGGGGATATACCACCCCCTGCATCGGCGGCTATTGACAGTGCCCTCCATTATATTCTTTAGCAAAGCTGGCAAGCCTAACTTGAAGAATCGGTGAGGAGGGAGATCTTAAAACTCCAGCCTGTACCCCTGGGACACAATGTCCTGTACCCAGAGGTCCAGGCCGGACGGCACCCAGACGTGACTGAAATGCCTGAGTCTCGCCCCCACCGGTCCCACCTCCAGGCTGCGCGGTCCACCGTCATGCTGAGAACTTTGATGTACCTGAAGCAGGTTTCTGTTCCTGGGAACCCGCAGTAGCAGGTTTCTTGGATTTTGGCCGACCTTCTCTAAAGAAGGTGTTGGGCGGCTTGGCCTTTCTTGTTTTAGCAGCCCGAAAGGACTGTGATACAGCTGAAGAATAATGCTTCTTCGTAGCAGGTGTAGTTGAGGGAAAAAAATGTTTCCCCAAAGAGCCTGACCTGTGTAGGATAGCGTCTCCACACCTCTCCCGGATTCCGAGTCTGCAGACCACTGGCGCAGCCAAAGTCCCCTGCGAGCTGAGACAGACATGGAAGATATCCCTTCAGTCATGGAACCCAGGTCTTTCATGGATTCCACCATAAATCCTGCAGAATCCTGAATGTTATGCAAAAACAATTCAACGTCACTTTTATCCATTGTATCCAAATCCTCAAGTAATGTGTCTGACCACTTTACTATAGCTTTGGAAATCCATGCACAGGCAATAGTAGGACGCAGTATCTCTCCTGAAGCCGTGTATATGTATTTGAGCGTAGTGTCAGTTTTGCGATCAGCCAGTTCTTTTAACGCGGTAGATCCTGGAACAGGTAAAACCACCTTTTTTGAGAGTCTGGACACAGACGTGTCAACTATGGGTGGGTTTTCCCATTTTTTCCTATCCTCCTCAGGGAAGGGGAAAGCAACCAGAACCCTTCTTGGGATCTGGAGTTTTTTCTCCGGGTTTTCCCAGGTTTTCTCAAATATAGCATTTAATTCTTTAGATGCAGGGAAGGTTAGCGAGGCTTTCTTATTGTCAGTGAAGTAAGCCTCCTCAACCTGCTCGGGTGTTGTATCAGCAATATTTAACACATCTCTAATAGCCTCTATCATCAACTGCACCCCTTTTGCAAGAGATTCGGCCCCCCTCAGCACATCCCCATCACCGTCTGCCGTGTCAGAGTCGGTATCCGTGTCATCTTGCATAATCTGGGCAAGAGCACGTTTGTGGGAACGTACAGTAGGGGGTCCCGAGGTAACAGAACCGGACCAAACTGCCATAGAGTTCTGTAAAACCTGAGTTGCAGATTCATTCTGTGCAACCGTAGTAGAAATCTGAGAAATCATAGTTTTAAAAGAGGCAGTACGGATGGTGTAATGGTTAGCATTACTGCCTCACAGCACTGAGGTCATGGGTTCGATTCCCACCATGGCTCTAACTGTGTGGAGTTTGTATATTCTCCCCGTACTTGCGTGGGTTTCCTCCGGGTACTCCGGTTTCCTCCCACAATCCAAAAATATACTGGTAGGTTAATTGGCTCCCTACAAAATTAACCCTAGCGTGAATGTGTGTGTGTGTACATGTGGTAGGGAATATAGATTGTAAGCTCCACTGGGGCAGGGACTGATGTGAATGGCCAAAATATTCTCTGTAAAGCGCTGCGGAATATGTGTGCGCTATATAAATAACTGGTAATAAATAATAAATAAATAACCACTCCCTTGCTGCTATCTGCGCTAACACAGTGCAATCCTGATTACATGAAATGGGATCATCCTGAGAGGACATGTCCTCTGCAGCATATGACACAGTCGCTGGACATAGCTTAATGGAGATCACACACACACACACACACACACACACACACACACACACACACACACACACACACACACACACACACACACACACACACACACACACACACACACACACACACACACACACACACACACACACATACACACACACACACACACACACACACAGGGAAGGGCAGACAGAGTTCCCCCCCTGTCCGGAATCTGCATTCTCTGTCTCATCACTACTGTGGAACTACAGGTTCCAGCAGTTCAGTTCTGTTCCAGTTCCAGTTTTCAGTCTACTGCAGCCTGGAGTACACAGTGCTTCAGCTAACCCACAGCTGATCTGAACACCTAATCCAGCAGGGTGTGTCCTCACAGATGCAACATCCAATCATCACAGACCAAGGGGTATAAACTCCAGTTCCTGGCTCAGTCTCATCGCCTTGGACAACACGTCACATTCTGTGAACAGGCGGCTCCTGTTTGCAGTCCTCGGTCTGCAGAGATACCCCTGTGTATTGGATCTGTGGAACTACAGGTCCCAGCAGTTCCAGTTCCGTTCCATATCCAGTTTCCAGTTCCAGTCTGCAATCCTTTGTTTCCAGCAATCTCCTTTCTCTAACGTCCTAGTGGATGCTGGGGACTCCGAAAGGACCATGGGGAATAGCGGCTCCGCAGGAGACTGGGCACAAAAGTAAAAAGCTTTAGGACTACCTGGTGTGCACTGGCTCCTCCCCCTATGACCCTCCTCCAAGCCTCAGTTAGATTTTTGTGCCCGAACGAGACGGGTGCAGGCTAAGGGGCTCTCCTGAGCTGCTTAGTGGAAAAGTTTAAAGTAGGTTTTTTATTTTCAGTGAGACCTGCTGGCAACAGGCTCACTGCATCGAGGGACTAAGGGGAGAGAAGCGAACTCACCTGCGTGCAGAGTGGATTGGGCTTCTTAGGCTACTGGACATTAGCTCCAGAGGGACGATCACAGGCCCACCCATGGATGGGTCCCGGAGCCGCGCCGCCGGCCCCCTTACAGAGCCAGAAGACTGAAGAGGTCCGGAAAATCGGCGGCAGAAGACGTCCTGTCTTCTATAAGGTAGCGCACAGCACCGCAGCTGTGCGCCATTGCTCTCAGCACACTTCATACTCCGGTCACTGAGGGTGCAGGGCGCTGGGGGGGGGGGGCGCCCTGAGACGCAATAAAACACCTTTTTGTTGGCAAAAAATACATCACATATAGCTCCTGGGCTATATGGATGCATTTAACCCCTGCCAAATTTCCATAGAAAAGCGGGAGAAAGGCCGCCGAGAAGGGGGCGGAGCCTATCTCCTCAGCACACTGGCGCCATTTTTCCTCACAGCTCCGTTGGAGGAAGGCTCCCTAACTCTCCCCTGCAGTCCTGCACTACAGAAACAGGGTAAAGCAAAGAGAGGGGGGCACTAAATTGGCATAGAAATATATACAGCAGCTATATTAGGGAAAAACACTTATATAAGGTTATCCCTGTATATATATAGCGCTCTGGTGTGTGCTGGCAAACTCTCCCTCTGTCTCCCCAAAGGGCTAGTGGGGTCCTGTCCTCTATCAGAGCATTCCCTGTGTGTGTGCTGTGTGTCGGTACGTTGTGTCGACATGTATGAGGAGGAAAATGGTGTGGAGGCGGAGCAATTGCCTGTGTTAGTGATGTCACCCCCTAGGGAGTCGACACCTGACTGGATGGTCTTATGGAAAGATTTACGTGATAGTGTCAGCACTTTACAAAAGACTGTTGACGACATGAGACAGCCGGCAAATCAGTTAATACCTGTACAGGCGTCTCAAACACCGTCAGGGGCTATAAAGCGCCCGTTACCTCAGGTCGATACAGACACAGACACGGACACTGACTCCAGTGTCGACGGTGAGGAAACAAACGTATTTTCCAGTAGGGCCACACGTTACATGATCACGGCAATGAAGGAGGTTTTGAACATTTCTGATACTACAAGTACCACAAAAAAGGGTATTATGTGGGGTGTGAAAAAACTACCCGTAGTTTTTCCCGAATCAGATGAATTGAATGAGGTGTGTGATGAAGGGATAAGGCGCTCACACGCTTATCAAAACAAGTGGCGTTACCGTCTCCTGATACGGCCGCCCTAAAGGAACCAGCTGATAGAAAGCTGGAAAATATCCTTAAGAGTATATACACACATACTGGTATTATACTACGACCAGCAATCGCCTCAGCCTGGATGTGCAGTGCTGGGGTGGCTTGGTCGGATTCCCTGACTGAAAATATTGATACCCTGGACAGGGACAATATATTATTGACTATAGAGCATTTAAAGGATGCATTCCTATATATGCGAGATGCACAGAGAGACATTTGCACTCTGGCATCAAGAGTAAGTGCGATGTCCATTTCTGCCAGAAGAGGATTATGGACGCGACAGTGGTCAGGGGATGCGGATTCCAAACGGCATATGGAAGTATTGCCGTATAAAGGGGAGGAGTTATTTGGGGGCGGTCTATCGGACCTGGTGGCCACGGCAACGGCTGGGAAATCCACCTTTTTACCCCAAGTCACCTCGCAGCAGAAAAAGATACCGTCTTTTCAGGCTCAGTCCTTTCGTCCCCATAAGGGCAAGCGGGCAAAAGGCCACTCATATATGCCCCGGGGCAGAGGAAGGGGAAAAAGACTGCAACAGACAGCCTCTTCCCACGAACAGAAGCCCTCCCCCGCTTCTGCCAAGTCCTCAGCATGACGCTGGGGCCTTACAAGCGGACTCAGACACGGTGGGGGCCCGTCTCAAGATTTTCAGCGCGCAGTGGGCTCACTCGCAAGTGGACCCCTGGATCCTGCACGTAGTATCTCAGGGGTACAAATTGGAATTCGAGACGTCTCCCCCTCGCCGGTTCCTGAAGTCTGCTTTACCAACGTCTACCCCCGACAGGGAGGCGGTATTGGAAGCCATTCACAAGCTGTATTCCCAGCAAGTGATAATCAAGGTACCCCTCCTACAACAGGGAAAGGGGTATTACTCCACGCTGTTTGTGGTACCGAAGCCGGACGGCTCGGTGAGACCCATTTTAAATCTGAAAGCCTTGAACACTTACATAAAAAGGTTCAAGTTCAAGATGGAGTCACTCAGAGCAGTGATAGCGAACCTGGAAGAAGGGGACTACATGGTGTCTCTGGACATCAAGGATGCTTACCTCCATGTCCCAATTTGCCCTTCTCACCAAGGGTACCTCAGGTTTGTGGTACAGAACTGTCACTATCAGTTTCAGACGCTGCCGTTTGGATTGTCCACGGCACCCCGGGTCTTTACCAAGGTAATGGCCGAAATGATGATTCTTCTTCGAAGAAAAGGCGTCTTAATTATCCCTTACTTGGACGATCTCCTGATAAGGGCAAGGTCCAGAGAACAGTTAGAGGTCGGAGTAGCACTATCTCAAATAGTACTACGACAGCACGGATGGATTCTAAATATTCCAAAATCGCAGCTGATTCCGACGACACGTCTGCTGTTCCTAGGGATGATTCTGGACACAGTACAGAAAAAGGTGTTTCTCCCGGAAGAGAAAGCCAAGGAGTTATCCGACCTAGTCAGGAAGCTCCTAAGACCAGGCCAGGTGTCAGTGCATCAGTGCACAAGGGTCCTGGGAAAGATGGTGGCTTCTTACGAAGCGATTCCATTCGGCAGATTCCACGCAAGAACTTTTCAGTTGGATCTGCTAGACAAATGGTCCGGATCGCATCTTCAAATGCATCAGCGGATAACCCTGTCTCCAAGGACAAGGGTGTCTCTCCTGTGGTGGTTACAGAGTGCTCATCTCCTAGAGGGCCGCAAATTCGGCATTCAGGATTAGGTCCTGGTGACCACGGATGCCAGCCTGAGAGGCTGGGGAGCAGTCACACAGGGAAAAAAATTCCAGGGCTTGGGGTCAAGCATGGAAACGTCACTTCACATAAATATCCTGGAACTAAGGGCCATTTACAATGCCCTAAGTCAGGCAAGGCATCTGCTTCAGGGTCAGCCAGTATTGATCCAGTCGGACAACATCACGGCAGTCGCCCACGTAAACAGACAGGGCGGCACAAGAAGCAGGAGGGCAATGACGGAAGTGGCAAGGATTCTTCGCTGGGCGGAAAATCATGTGATAGCACTGTCAGCAGTGTTCATTCCGGGAGTGGACAACTGGGAAGCAGACTTCCTCAGCAGACACGATCTCCACCCGGGGGAGTGGGGACTTCACCCAGAAGTCTTCCACATGATTGTAAACCGTTGGGAAAAACCAAAGGTGGACATGATGGCGTCTCGCCTCAACAAAAAACTGGACAGATATTGCTCCAGGTCAAGGGACCCTCAGGCAATAGCTGTGGACGCTCTGGTAACACCGTGGGTGTACCGGTCAGTGTATGTGTAACCTCCTCTTCCTCTCATACCAAAAGTACTGAGAATCATAAGAAGGAGAGGAGTAAAGACTATACTCGTGGCTCCGGATTGGCCAAGAAGGACTTGGTACCCGGAAATTCAAGAGATGCTCACGGAAGAACCGTGGCCTCTACCTCTAAGACAGGACCTGCTCCAGCAGGGACCATGTGTGTTCCAAGACTTACCGCGGCTGCGTTTGACGGCATGGCGGTTGAACGCCGGATCCTGAAGGAAAAAGGCATTCCGGATGAAGTCATCCCTACCCTGATCAAAGCCAGGAAGGATGTAACCGTACAACATTATCACCGTATTTGGCGTAAATATGTTGCGTGGTGCGAGGCCAGGAAGGCCCCTACAGAGGAATTTCAACTGGGTCGATTCCTGCATTTCCTGCAAACAGGACTGTCTATGGGCCTCAAATTAGGGTCCATTAAGGTTCAAATTTCGGCCCTGTCGATATTCTTCCAAAAAGAACTAGCTTCTGTTCCTGAAGTTCAGACGTTTGTCAAGGGAGTACTGCATATACAGCATCCTTTTGTGCCTCCAGTGGCACCTTGGGATCTCAATGTAGTTTTGGGATTCCTAAAATCACATTGGTTTGAACCACTCACCACTGTGGACTTGAAATATCTCACATGGAAAGTGGTGATGCTGTTAGCCCTGGCTTCAGCCAGGCGTGTATCAGAATTGGCGGCTTTATCCTATAAAAGCCCGTACCTAATTTTTCATACGGACAGGGCAGAATTGAGGACTCGTCCTCAATTTCTCCCTAAGGTGGTTTCAGCATTTCACTTAAACCAACCTATTGTGGTGCCTGCGGCTACTAGGGACTTGGAGGATTCCAAGTTGCTGGACGTAGTCAGGGCCCTGAAAATATATGTTTCCAGGACGGCTGGAGTCAGAAAATCTGACTCGCTGTTTATCCTGTATGCACCCAACAAGCTGGGTGCTCCTGCTTCTAAGCAGACGATTGCTCGTTGGATTTGTAGTACAATTCAGCTTGCACATTCTGTGGCAGGCCTGCCACAGCCAAAATCTGTAAAAGCCCATTCCACAAGGAAAGTGGGCTCATCTTGGGCGGTTGCCCGAGGGGTCTCTGCTTTACAACTTTGCCGAGCAGCTACTTGGTCAGGGGCAAACACGTTTGCTAAATTCTACAAATTTGATACCCTGGCTGAGGAGGACCTGGAGTTCTCTCATTCGGTGCTGCAGAGTCATCCGCACTCTCCCGCCCGTTTGGGAGCTTTGGTATAATCCCCATGGTCCTTTCGGAGTCCCCAGCATCCACTAGGACGTTAGAGAAAATAAGAATTTACTTACCGATAATTCTATTTCTCATAGTCCGTAGTGGATGCTGGGCGCCCATCCCAAGTGCGGATTGTCTGCATTACTTGTACATAGTTATTGTTACAAAAATCGGGTTTTTGTTGTTGTGAGCCATCTTTTCAGAGGCTCCTTCTGTTATCATACTGTTAACTGGGTTCAGATCACAAGTTGTACGGTGTGATTGGTGTGGCTGGTATGAGTCTTACCCGGGATTCAAGATCCTTCCTTATTGTGTACGCTCGTCCGGGCACAGTATCTTAACTGAGGCTTTGAGGAGGGTCATAGGGGGAGGAGCCAGTGCACACCAGGTAGTCCTAAAGCTTTTTACTTTTGTGCCCAGTCTCCTGCGGAGCCGCTATTCCCCATGGTCCTTTCGGAGTCCCCAGCATCCACTACGGACTATGAGAAATAGAATTATCGGTAAGTAAATTCTTATTATTTCTGGCATCTCCAAGTTGTCTCCCTGTTCCTGTGGAACTACAAACTCCAGCCACAGCCAGCCACAATCCACCAGCAGTAAGAGACTCTCCTCAGGTGTTTTATCATTATCTACCTGTGCACTCATTATCAGTTACCATCTGTGCATCTCAGCAGTTAACATCTATTTGCTTAGAGACTGTCTCCTGCTTAAGCCCGTTAGGCTATCTGGACTTGTGTTTCATAGAGACTGTACATTTATCAGAGTTCTGTTTTTCCAAAGTTATTTCATCCTGAGTTATACTGAGACTGTGTGCTTTTTACAATTACCGGAGTTATGTTTGTTTCAATCATAGTTACCAGTGACTTTTTAATATTTATTTCCTGTTATTTCTGGTTTTGCATTCCACTGCAATTGCATTCCACTGCACCTGTTATTCAATTGCTTTGTGATCCCTGTGACATAATAAATATCAGCGCCTATGCGCAGGACTAGTCTTCGGTCTCCTCGTGTATTACGTCACACCAACACTGACCCACTAGCGCCCCCGCCGGGGACAAACAAGTTACAGAATCCTGACACCCCCTAAGAATGGCAAAAGAGACACAGAGATTGGAGCCAACCCACACACAGCGCTAATATATAGGGAGACCCCTAACCAGTGCTGACTGTGCACCTTAACAGGTTACACAGTCTGTACACAGCCTCCCCCCCGCCCACCCCCCACACACACACCCACACACTTCTACAGCCCCCTGCTACCATAACAGATAGCTGGAGTTGATGTGGAGGGACAGCTCTCACTGACAGCGCTTCTGCAGGCAGGAAAATGGTGCTGAACGCTGCTGTGTCCGCTCTGAGAAGCTCTGCCCCCTTACATGGCGCTGTCTTCCCCTCTTCTGAAGATTATACTGGCCTGAGGAATTGTGCTGGCAGCAATTCTGGGACCCTGACAGGCTTGGAGGTCAGTGTAAGGTGTAGGCGCTGGCTCAGGGTGCCCCTCACAGCACCGCACTATGTACCGCTGAGCCCCAGAGCGCAGTTAGTACTGCGCTCCATACCCTGTTGCTGCCATCTTCATACCGGCTCCCGGCTCTGTAAGCAGGTGGTGGCATGCTGCTGGGGTGAGCGATCCCCTGTGGCAGGAAACGTTCGATCCCCTCAGGAGCTCAGTGTCCTGTCAGCGGAGATAGTGGCTCAGACCCCGCAGGGCGGACACTACTCCCCCCCCCCCCTTAGTCCCACGACGCAAGGAGGCTGTTGCCAGCAGCTTCCCTGTAAAATAATAAACTCTAAAAAAAAAAACTTTACTAGAGAATCTCTGGAGAGCTTCCCTAGCTGTGACCGGCTCCTCCGAGCACATTTTCTAAACTGAGTATGGTAGGAGGGGCATAGAGGGAGGAGCCAGCCCACACTTTCAAACTCTTAAAGTGCCAATGGCTCCTAGTGGACCCATCTATACCCCATGGTATTAATGTGGACCCCAGCATCCTCTAGGACGTAAGAGAAAAAATGTAGCAGATATGGTGATATGTTGTTTCCACATAGAGGCCCATGGGTTAGACCCCTTACCTGATTTGTTAGAGGAAAGCAGGAAAGGCAAAGTATTGGAGGCAGTCCAATACTGGGAAAAACCGAGTGCTGCTCAACATTGGAACATAGGGGAGTGTTGCCACCCTCACGCAACATAGCACCTTTTCCAGATAACATGGCTGGTCCCGGACTAGGAACCAACCCTGCTCCCTGGATTTAAGAAGGGTGTGGTATGTGATAGAATGGACTGTCCCAGGCCCACTCTGACAATGTTTTAGCACAGAATTTATCAGTCGGTTATTGTTCTTAAACAGCGCCAGGTGTGATGTTTTATTCTGGGCCAGTCATTTCCTGTAGAGACACTAAGAACAGGAAGCTGGCAGCAGCTGGAGCTCCTCTCATGTCACAAATGACTATAAAGGGTTAAAACCAGGAGTGACTGGCTATCATCCCCCATCTACAAAGGATTAATTGCATCAAGATCCCATTGTTCTCCCCTAGGACTGGGGCATTGGAACAGCAGGGGGGGATCGCCTCATGACTCCTCTCTTTTACAGACCTTCATTGAGCTCTACCAATCAGGGAAAACCTTTCCCTAAAATCACCCTTTGCAGGAGGGACTTTAGTGGTTGAAATTGGAACCCTTTTTAAAAAGAGAAGACAAGAGAGCTCCAGGTGAGTGTGGTTTTGGCTTCTGAAAGCTACTGGTCTTGGAGTCTCAGCTACTACCAGTGTGCTGAGGATTGTGCCTGGAAGCAGTGCCGGCGGAACCCGCTCAGCAAAGGGACACTGGAGCAGACAGCGGACGCGGGGCATGAGGCGCGGCTCTTCTGATCCAACCGTGCTGCTGATCATTGTGTCAGTGCAGTGACGCTAGCGGGAGGAGAGGGGGAGCTGGAAGGGTCAGACCTAATCAGCTAGTGATGGCTCCGGGAGCAGAGAGCTTCTGTGACTGCAGTACTGCCAGGAGCCACTAGATGCCCCCATCTCCATAGAGCCATCTCACCTGCCTGAAAGGAATAATAGAGAGTGCCGCCGCCATTGCAACCCACTCAATATTTACACTGGAGGGCACCAGGCAACTACTTTTATACACAGTTTGGAGTGCCGGACATACAAACATTTTTTTTAAAATAAATAAATAAATAAATATACAGATTGAGTATCCCTTATCCAAAATGCTTGGGACCCAGAAGCATTTTGGATATCTGATTTTTCCGTATTTTGGAATATATGCATACCATAATGAGATATCATGGTGATGGGGACTAAGTCTAAGCACAGAATGCATTTATGTTTCATATACACCTTCTACACACAGAGCCTGAATGTAATTCTAGCCAATATTTGTAGTAATTTTGTGCATTAAACAAAGGGTGTGTACATTCGCACAATTCATTTATGTTGCATATACACCTTATACACACAGCCTGAAGGTCAATTAATACAATATTTTTAATAACATTTTGTATTAAACAAAGTTTGTGTACATTAAGCCATCAGAAAACAAAGGTTTCATTATCTCACTCTTGCTCAAAAAATTCCGTATTTCGGAATATTTGGGTATGGGGATACTCAACCTGTGTGTATATGTGTATATGTGTGTATATATATATATATATATATGTATATATATATATATATTTTACTAGCTCTGGTGCCCTCAAAGTGGGCGATGGCTCCCACACACATGCAGTCCATGATCGGATGGCACTCAGAGGCTGGACATTGGTGAGCGCAAAAAAACACGCAGTGTGCTTTTAATCAAATGGTGACGTTTTGGGGACTTGTCCACTTATTCAGACAAAAATATAGTGCAAAGTGTGACAATAAATGCAAGAGGTAAAGAGCAATAACTTACCCCCCTCCTGTTCCTCCCCAAGTATGGTCCGTGAAGAGTAATGAGTGGGTTGCAATGGCGGCGGCACTCACGGCACTCAGAAATGTGCTATAAATTGCTTCTACGTTTCGATTTTATTAAAAAATCATTTTCAGGAATTGTGACTTTTTTTTAATAAAACCGAAACGTAGAAGCAATTTATAGCACGTTTCTTGCATGACCGTGAGTGCCACAGCCATTGCAACCTACTATATTGGTACTATTGTGTGGCCACACTCCACCAGATTTTTGCGGCTTCGGCGCGCACTGTCACTTTGTTATGTATGGGAGGGAGGGAGCAAATTTATAGTTTGCAGGGGGGCGCCAAACACCCTTGCACCGGCCCTGCCTGGAAGCATTGTGGCTACAGGATTACAAACTTATCTTGGGATTTGCAGACTTGTTGGCTCTGCCTGGTTTATGCTACAATTGGGGACTCTCAGACTTATTGGCTCTGCTATACAGAAACTTCATCAAACTCCTGTGATCATGCAAATCATATTACATCTGGACATGACCGTGTGGGAGAGCGCCGGGGAGTCTGATGGTAAACTGGTGTTTATTGGGACCTGTTCTAGTTTCATTTATTATGTATTTATCTTATAGCTGATTTAGAGAACTTATATTAAGTAAATCTCTAATAAAAATATAGTTTTATAGTTATCTGTCTCCTGTCTGCGTGACCTGATCCAGAAGTCCCGGGGTATACTATGTGAGTTTAGACTCTAAGGGGTATATGCAATTAGCGGCAAATTATCGGCCGTTTTTCAATTCGACACAATTCGACAGTCTTATTTCGGCAAGTGGGTGCCGAAATTGACCATATGCAATAAAAAACGGATTCGACAGTCCCGCTGCCGAAAAACGGCCGATTTGACGGATTTGTTCCGTTTTTTGTAAAAACGGGAAAAAACTCGGAAAAAAATGGTGTGGGGTCCCCCCTCCAAAGCATAACCAGCCTCGGGCTCTTCGAGCTGGTCCTGGTTCTAAAAATCCGGGGGAAAAATGGACAGGGGATCCCCCGTATTTTTAAAACCAGCACAGGGCTCTGCGCCTGGTGCTGGTGCAAAAAATACGGGGGACAAAAAGAGTAGGGGTCCCCCGTATTTTTTACACCAGCATCGGGCTCCACTAGCTGGACAGATAATGCCACAGCCGGGGGTCACTTTTATACAGTGCCCTGCGGCCGTGGCATTAAATATCCAACTAGTCACCCCTGGCCGGGGTACCCTGGGGGAGTGGGGACCCCTTCAATCAAGGGGTCGTCCCCCCCCCAGCCACCCAAGGGCTGCGGATGGGAGGCTGATAGCCTTGAGAAAATGTAAAGAATATTGTTTTTTTCCTGTAGTACTACAAGTCCCAGCAAGCCTCCCCCGCAAGCTGGTACTTGGAGAACCACAAGTACCAGCATGCGGGAGAAAAACAGGCCCGCTGGTACCTGTAGTTCTACTGGAAACAAATACCCAAATAAAAACAGGAGACACACCTTGAGAGTAAAACTTTATTGCACACCTGCCGACACACACATACTTACCTATGTTGACCCGCCGACTGCCACGTCTCCTGATCCGACGATCCGGGGTACCTGTGAATCAAATTATACTCACCTCAATCCAGTGTCCAGATATAAATCCACGTACTTGGCAAAAAAACAAACCGCATTTACCCGAACCAGCGGACTGAAAGGGGTCCCATGTTTACACATCAGACCCCTTTCCTCGAATACCAGGACCCCACGTGACTGCTGTCACCGAGGTCCCTTCAGCCAATCAGGAAGCGCTACTTCGTTGCACTCACCTGATTGGCTGTATGCGCGTGTGACCTCAGACAGCGCCTCGCAAAGCCTCTCCATTACTTTCAATGGTGGGAACTTTGCGGGTAGCGGTGGGGTTACCCGCGGTCAGCCGCTGACCGCGGGTGACCTCACCGCTGACGCAAAGTTCCCACCATTGAGTATAATGGAGAGGCTTTGCGAGGCGCTGTCTGATAGCTCAGACGTCCAGCCAATCAGCAGAGTGCCAGGACGTTGCGCTCGCTGATTGGCTGAAGGGACCTCGGTGACAGCAGTCACGTGGTGTCCCGGCATTCGGGGAAAGGGGTCTGATGTGTAAACATGGGACCCCTTTCAGTCCGCTGGATCGGGTAAATGCGGTTTGTTTTTTTGCCAAGTATGTGGACTTATATCTGGACACTGGATTGAGGTGAGTATAATTTGATTCACAGGTACCCCGGATCGTCGGATCAGGAGACGTGGCAGTCGGCGGGTCAACATAGGTATGTGTGTGTCGGCAGGTGTGCAATAAAGTTTTACTCTCAAGGTGTGTGTCTTCTGTTTTTATTTGGGTATTTTTTTTCCAGTAGAACTACAGGTACCAGCGGGCCCGTTTTTCTCCCGCATGCTGGTACTTGTGGTTCTCCAAGTACCAGCTTGCAGGGGAGGCTTGCTGGGACTTGTAGTACTACAGGAAAAAACAATATTCTTTACATTTTCTCAAGGCTATCAGCCTCCCATCCGCAGCCCTTGGATGGGGGGGGACAGCCTCGGGCTTCACCCCTGGCCCTTGGGTGGCTGGGGGGGGTGGGGGCCTTTGATTGAAGGGGTCCCCACTCACCCAGGGTACCCCGGCCAGGGGTGACTAGTTGGATATTTAATTCCACGGCCGCAGGGCACTGTATAAAAGTGACCCCCGGCTGTGGCATCTGTCCAGCCAGTGGAGCCCGATGCTGGTGTAAATAATACGGGGGACCCCTACTCTTTTTGTCCCCCGTATTTTTTGCACCAGCACCAGGCGCAGAGCCCGGTGCTGGTTTTAAAAATACGGGGGATCCCCTGTCCATTTTCCCCCCGGATTTTTAGAACCAGGACCGGCTCGAAGAGCCCGAGGCTGGTTATGCTTTGGAGGGGGGACCCCACGCCATTTTTTTCCGGGATTTTACCATTCCATCTAAAAAAAAAAATTTTAATTTTTTTTATAAATAATACTTGTGCCTCCCAAAAAGACAAACCAAGTACCTAATCCCTTCTAATATAAATAGATATGCTATTACCAATAAAAAAAACACCAAAAAAAAACATGTTTTAATTTTTTTTTATTAGTTTCACCCACCAAAGTGTGGCGGATTGAAAATGACGAATTTACTGTCTAAAAGCACTGTTGTCGAATTTCCAAACTTCAATTGTATATACTTTTGTCGAATTGCCGCATTTGTACCATTGCAGAAAAGTCGAATTTGACAAAAGTCGAATTTCAAAAAGTCGAATTTGGAAAGTCCGTTTTTTTGACGGAAAGTACTGTATTGCATTGTCGATTTTTTTTTTTTGGGGCGAAAAAGTCCAGTTTTTCGACAATTTCGGGAATTCGACCGCAATTGCATATACCCCTAAAACTCTGGGTCTTCACAGTGTGTACACACAGTGAGATCCTTGCTATGCCCAATTTTGACTGCGATTTCCCTTGAACTCCCCAAGAGCCCAGATAGCACAGATTTTGACTATCTGTACTTTCGATTTTGTCTATGTACGATTTTTACTAAGTGCCAATTTTAACTATACTTTGTACTAGATAGTACACTAGATAGTCAAGATTGACTTGCCTGCACAGTCCATCTAGCCTTCGTGCGCAGTGGGATCGAATCGGTATCGCAAGCTGCATAACACCTTCATACGTGCACTAACTTTCCATTAGATTTTGACTATATACAGATTTATCTCACCATGTGTACACACCTTTAGGACAGTTAAATTCTCAATTCAGCTCAAAGATACTGAACCAGCCCCAAAATCTAAAGATCCTCTGTGTAAACGACAGAAGGTAGTATTAGCGAAGTCTCTACACTCTGATCACTTATCTGAAGCTAGAAATGAGGCTTGGAAAACTCCTACTAAGAAGTTTAGGGTTCCAAAAAGGTTGAGCTCCTTTATCCATTACCCATATCTAATGCGCATGTGACGTTTAATTAAAAGTTCCATTCTTCCTATCTCTACTGCTTCCTCCCTTAAGGAACTTCCGGATAGACGATTGGATGCTTGCCTTAAATATTTATATTCATGTACAGTGGCCACTGCCAGACCTGCTACGGCTATAGTTTGGGTGGCTAAAGCCATGGAAAATTGGGCTGATGCCCTTGAAAACAGTTTCACGTCTGAGCCTACCATGGAATATGTGTCACTATTGCTAACATCAGAGATGCTGCCTATTACATTGGGGGGGGGGTCTTCAGTATGCCGACTGACGGGATCCCGGCGCACAGTATACCGGCGCCGGCATACCGACACTTATTCTCCCTCGTGGGGGTCCACGACCCCCCTGGAGGGAGACCACCGTGCCCGTAGCGTGGCGAGCGAAGCGAGCCCGCAAGGGGCTCATTTGCGCTCGGCACACTGTCTGTAAGCCGGCGGTCGGCCTCCCAGCGCCGTTATGCTGGTCGCCGGGAGCCCGACCGCCGGCATACCGTAGTGAACCCACATTGGGGAAGCTGCTCTGGGTACTGTTCTATTATCCTCTAAGGCTTCGGCTGTTTCAATTGCACCACGCCGCATTGTTTGTCTCCGTTCATGGTAAGCAGACTCTGACGCCAAGAAAGCTCTGGAAACACTACCATACACTGGCGAATTTCTGCAAAAGCAAACACTTTGCACTCGGTGGTTCATTCCCTCCTGACCACAGGAGTGGTGGTACAGGTGCCTCTGGCTCAGAGAAGCAAGGGGTACTATTCACCGCTGTTCCTAGTCCTGAAACCGAACGGATCCTCGCGGCCCATTCTCAATCTGAAGTCCTTGAACAAGCAAGTGCGGGAAACTCTGCGCTCTATTGTTCTGGCCTTGGAGCCTGGGGACTATATGGTCTCCCTGGACATACAGGATACCTACCTACATATTCCTATTGCGGTGTCTCATCAGCAGTACCTGAGGTTTGCGGTGGGCAACCTTCATTACCAATTTCGGGCGTTACCCTTTGGTTTGACAACGGCTCCCCGAGTTTTCACCAAAGTAATGGCGGTCATGATGGCTACACTCCGCCGTTAAGGGGTCAGGGTCCTACCGTACTTGGACGATTTATTGATCCTGGAGTATTCCCCAGAACTTTTCCTGTGTCATCTCGATCTGACGGTCCAGTGCATGAAGGCCCACGGGTGGCTGATCAACTGGAAAAAATCCTCCCTGGTTCCTGCTCGGAGCATGTTACATCTGGGAGCGTTATTGGACACTCACAACTAACGGTTGTTCCTGTCTCAGGAGAAGGTTCTGAAACTTCAGGACAGGATTCGATGCTTCCTATCTCGTCCGCAAGTGTCGATTCATTCAGCAATGCAAGTGCTAGGTCTCACTGTGTCGGCTTTCGACATGGTGGAGTATGCTCAATTCCACTCTCGCCCCCTGCTGAAGTTAATTCTGACCAAGTGGGACAGCCTGCTTCACCGGATCAGATCTCACATGATCTCCTTGTCTCTGGAGGTCCGCCTGTCACTGAGCTGGTGGCTTCAGGACCAACGATTGAGCAGGGGCCGTCCCTTCTGGATATCCAACTGGGTCCTTCTGACGACGGATGCCAGTCTGAGAGGTTGGGGTGCAGTGTTGGAACAACACTCTCTTCAGGGTCGGTGGACCAAGGAGGAGTCTCTAGTCCCGATAAATATTCTGGAACTGCAGGCAGTGTTCAATGCGTTGACAATGGCCCAGCATCTAATAAAGAACAGACCTGTTCAAGTACAATCGGACAATGCCACCACAGTGGCGTATATAAATCATCAAGGCGGCACTCGAAGCCGCATGGCAATGAGGGAAGTACCACGGATTCTTCAGTGGACGGAGCACCATCTGCCGGCCATATCAGCTGTGTTCATTCCGGGTGTCCTGCACTGGGAAGCAGAATATCTCAGTCGTCAGGACGTCACGCCGGAAAGTGGAGCCTCCATCCGGAGGTGTTTCAACTTCTCATGGACACGTGGGGCCTTCCAGATGTGGATCTGATGGCGTCTCAACACAATCACAAGGTTCCGGGCTTCGGAGCAAGGACAAGGGATCCTCAAGCTGCGTTCGTGGACGCTCTGCCAATTCCATGGAACTTTCAGCTGCCGTATGTGTTCCCTCCGGTGTCACTCCTGGCCAGAGTAATCCGGACGTTCAAGCAAGAAGGAGGAAGCCTGCTTCTGGTCGCTCCAGCGTGGCCCAGGCGGCACTGGTTCTCCGATCTTCTGGGTCTCCCATGGGATCGTCCCCTTCTACTTCCACAACGACCAGACCTCCTCATTCAGGGCCCTTGTGTTTACCAGGATTTGGCCCGTCTGGCTTTGACGGCATGGCTCTTGAAGCTTCTGTCCTGAGGGCCAAAGGTCTTTCTGAGGCAGTTCTTCAAACTATGTTGAAGACCCGTAAGCCGGCTTCTGCTCGGATCTACCATAGGGTCTGGAATGCTTACTTTACTTGGTGTGCGTCTCACAATCATGACGTTTTCAAGTTTAGTACGGCCAAACTGTTGGCCTTTCTACAACAGGGCCTGGACTTGGGCTTGCGTCTGGCCTCCCTCAAGGTTCACGTCTCTGCCTTGTCGGTTTGGTTTGAGATAAAAATTACTACCCTGCCTGATGTCCATACATTCACTTAGGGTGTGTTGCGGATTCAGCCTCCTTATGTGCCTCCTGTGGCCCCTTGGGACCTGTCGGTAGTTTTGGAGGCCTTACAAGAGTCTCCGTTTGAGCCTCTTGTCTCTGCTGACCTTAAGTGGCTTTCCCTTAAGGTGCTGTTTTTGCTGGCTATTGCTTCAGCTAGAAGGGTCTTGGACTTGGGTGCCTTATCCTGTAAGTCTCCCTATTTGATTTTTCACCGTGTCCGGGCGGTTCTTACAACGCGGCCAGGTTATTTACCTAAGGTGGTGTCTTCCTTTCACCTTAACCAGGAGATTGTAGTTCTGGCCTTTAATTCTCCTGAGTTGTCTACCAAAGAGCGGTCTTTGGATGTGGTACGGGCTCTCCGTATCTATGTGAAGAGAACTTCCTCCATTAGGAAATCTGATTCTCTGTTTGTACTCTTTGGTTATCACAAATGTGGCTGGCCTGCTTCCAAGCAAACTCTGGCCAGATGGATTAGTATGGTGATTGCACATGCTTATGTACAGGCTGGTCGTCCAGCTCCTGCTACCATCAAAGCCCATTCTACTCGGTCGGTTGGACCTTCTTGGGCGGCCCACCGTGGTGCAACCTTTGAACAATTGTGCAAGGCAGCTACGTAGTCCTCGGGGAACACGTTCATAATGTTCTATGCCTTCGATACTTCAGCCTCCCAGGATGCTTCCTTTGGACGCCGGGTTCTTGTGCCCACTACAGTGCGTCCCCTCCCATAAGGAACTGCTTTAGGACATCCCCGATGTTACTCCTTGTGGAGCCCAGTGTATCCCGAAGCAGAAAACGAGATTTATGGTAAGAACTTACCGTTGTTAAGTTTTTTTCTGCGAGGTACACTGGGCTCCACAAGGTGTCCACCCTGACGCACTTAGCTTCTTTGGGTTGGTATTGGAATAGCCGCTGACACCCTCTCCTGTGGTGAGTGTGTGGTGTAATTGGCTACGAGCGATTGACATCTCTGGTACCTGCTACTGCATTGAGCTGGTTAACGAAACTGAGTTCCTGTGCAGGCGGGGTTATAGAGGAGGCGGCGCTGTGCATCTTGGGAACAGTCAAAAGCTTTGAGCCTGTTGGTGCCTCGGATCAAGATCCTAATCTACACCCCCATGTTAATCCTTGTGGAGCCCAGTGTACCTCGCAGAAAGAGATTTAACAACTGTAAGTTCTTACCATAAATCTCGTTTTCTTTGTCAGCTCTATCCACAAACACCCTGTGCAAACCACACCCAACCCTCAGGCTTGACACCCTGGGCCCCATGGTATCCAACTTTGACATGGTGGAATAAGCCCAATTTCACTCCAGGCCTCTACAATGCCTGATACCCTCCAGATGGAATGGTCAACCCAAGTAGATCAAACCTCAGATAATGATACTGTCTCAGGATGTTCGGACATCCCTCTCTCAGTGGCTACACACCTTCAACCTGGACAAGGGTCGGCTATTCTGAGTTGTACACTGGACACTTCTCACCACAGATGCTAGCCTCCGGGTGTGGGTAGTTGTCACTTCTTTCAGGGCCGCTGGTCTGACAGAGACAGATCTTCCAATCAATGTCCTGGAACTTCGGGCAGTGTACCGGGTCATTCAAATGGCTCAGGACCTTCTTCAAGGCTCTCCCATACAAGTACAGTCAGACAATGCCACAGCAGTGGCTTATATAAGTCGTCAGAGAGGCTCTCACAGTATGGAAGTGATGCAGAAAGTAACTCGGATTCTAGCCTGGGCAGTACTCCATCTTCTGGCCATCTCCACAATATTAATTTTGGGAGTCCTCAACTGGGAAGCAGACTTTCTCAGTCAACAGGATGTTCATGCCGGAGAGAGTGGTCTCTACACCCAGACGTCTTTCAGCTTCTGGTACACAAATGCGGTCTTCCAGATGTGGACCTCATGGCCTCAAGACACAACCACAAGGTGCCAGTGTACGGGCCAGGACGTGCAATCCGGACGCGAGTTTTGTGGACACACTAACAGTCCTGTGGACCTTTCATCTGCCTTATCTCTTCCCTCTAGTATCTCTCCTTCCTAGAGTACTACACAAATTCAAAGAGGAAGGTGGCATGAGCATACCGTGGCTCCGGCATGGCCCAGACACCATTGGTTCACAGATCTCCGGTGTCTCTACATAGACAAGCTCTTCTATCTTCCTCTTCGACCAGATCTTCTATCACTGGGTCCCTGTCTACACCCAGACCTAGCTTGCTTGTCTTTAATGGCATGGCTCTTGAGTCATCCATCCTAAGGGATAAAGGTTTTTCCAGTACGGGTTATTCAAACTATGCCTTATGCTCGCAAACCAGCATCAGCTTGCATTTATTTCCATATGTGGCAACTCCTGCTTTCAGTGGTGTGCTCATCGACACTATGACCCTAGTGTTTTTCGGATCCCTAGACTTCTGGCTTTTCTACAGGTGGGCCTTGCCAAAGGTCTCCGCCTTGCTTCTCTTAAAATAAAGGTCTCTGCGTTGTCCGTCTGGTTCCAGAAGAGACTTGCTCCCTTACCAGATGTTCGTACCTTCCTACAGTGAGTACTCCAAATACAATTTCCCTTTGTCCCTCGCTCTTTGGGCCTTACAACGGTATCCCTTTAAACCATTGGAGATTGTGGACCTCAAATTGTTAACAGCAAAGATTTTCTCCTGGCCATCGCCTAAACCCGAAGAGTCTCTGACTTGGGAGCACTCTCCTGCCGCTCCCCCTTTTTGATATTTCATCAGGATCGGGCAGTCCTTCAGATTAAGCAGGGATACCTACCTAAGGCAGTGTCTAAATTACATATCAACTAACAAATTGTGGTACCGGACTTCCATGGACCAGGCTTCTCACAGGAGGAAGCTTCGTTGGATGTGGTCTGTGCTCTAAAGATCTACGTATTATTTCCATTAGGAAAACGGATTCCTTATTCATCCTCAATGGATTCCACAAGTGGGGCTGGCCAGCCAATAAGGAAATGTTGGCACGTTGGCTCTGCATGACGATCTCACAGGCTTACACGCAGGCTGATCTTCCTTTTCCAGGTAAAGTCTCTGCTCATTCTACTTGCTCTGTGGGTCCTTCGTGGGCAGCCCGTCTTGGCACATCTGCTGAACAACTATGCAAGACTGGTACGTGGTCTTAGGTTCTATGCCTTGAATACGTTTGCCTTTCAGGATGCTACCTTCGGCCACAATGTCTTCCTTTCAGCTTAGGAGCATTCCCTCCCTATTACATCTGCTTTGGGACATCCCCAGTGTTAACCCTGTGGAAACCGTTGACCACAAAGACAAAAATAAGAGTTATGGTAATACTTACCCTTGTTAACTCTTTTTCTCTTACGTCCTAGAGGATGCTGGGGACTCCGTAAGGACCATGGGGTATAGACGGGCTCCGCAGGAGACATGGGCACTATAAAGAACTTTAGAATGGGTGTGCACTGGCTCCTCCCTCTATGCCCCTCCTGCAGACCTCAGTTAGATCCTGTGCCCAGAGGAGATTGGGTGCACTACCAGGGAGCTCTCCTGGCAACAGGCTCCCTGCATCGTGGGACTGAGGAGAGAGAAGCAGACCTACTTATGTGATCGGCTCTGCTTCTTAGGCTACTGGACACCATTAGCTCCAGAGGGATTGGAACGCAGGTCTCACCCTCACCGTTCGTCCCAGAGCCGCGCCGCCGTCCTCCTTGCAGGGCCGGAAGATAGAAGCCGGGTGAGTATTAGAAGAAAGAAGACATCACAGGCGGCAGAAGACTTCTGATCTTCACTGAGGTAACGCGCAGCGGTAACGCTGCGCGCCATTGCTCCCACACACAACACACACTGAGGCACGGATGAGTGCAGGGTGCAGGGGGGGGGCGCCCTGGGCAGCAATATAAAAAGCCTCTTGGCTGGCATTTTAGTATATGTGGGCTGCGGAGGCAATATATATACAAATCCCCCGCCAGTATTGTATTTTTGAGCGGGACCGAAGCCCACCGCTGAGGGGGCGGAGCTTGATTCCACAGCACTGACCAGCGCCATTTTCTCCACAGCACACTGCAGAGAAGCTGGCTCCCCGGACTCTCCCCTGCTGAACACTGTGATAGAGGGCTTAAAAAGAGGGGGGGGGGGGGCACTTAATTTTGCACTGAAGGTATATTGAATAATATTAAAGCGCTGTGTGTCTGGGAAATTGTTTTCCAGGGTCATTGGCGCTGGGTGTGTGTGCTGGCATACTCTCTCTCTCTCTGTCTCTCCAAAGGGCCTTATTTGGGGACTGTCTCCAGATTGGATATTTCCCTGAGTGTGTGGGGGTGTCGGTACGCGTGTGTCGGCATGTCTGAAGCGGAAGGCTCTTCTAGGGAGGAGGTGGAGCAAATGAGTGTGGTGTCTCCGTCGGCAACGCCGACACCTGATTGGTTTTAAATGCAAATGTGAATTTATTACATAAAAGGTTGGACAAAGCGGAGTACAGGGAAAATGCAGGGAGTCCATCCTTGTCTTTTACTATGTCACAGAAGCGCCCGCTATCCCAAATAGCAGACACTGATACCGACTCGGATTCTGACTCCAGTGTCGACTACGATGATACGAGGTTGCAGCCAAAGTTGGCAAAAAGTATTCATTATATGATTATTGCAATAAAAGAGGTGTTGCATATCACGGATGACCCCTCTGTACCTGACACGAGGGTCCACATGTTTAAAGAAAAGAAACCGGAGGTTACTTTCCCCCTTCCCATGAGTCAAATGAGTTGTTTGAAAGGGCTTGGGAACCTCCAGACAAGAAACTGCAGATTGCCAAAAGGATTGTTATGGCGTATCCTTTCCCGGCTAAGGACAGGATACGGTGGGAATCCTCCCCCAGGGTAGACAAGGCCTTAACGCGCTTATCCAAAAAGGTGGCGCTGCCGTCGCAAGATACCGCAGCCCTCAAGGATCCTGCTGATCGCAGGCAGGAGACTACCTTGAAGTCAATTTATACACATACTGGTACCTTGCTCAGACCGGCGATAGCGTCGGCTTGGGTTTGTAGCGCTGTAGCAGCGTGGACAGATACCTTGTCTGCTGACATTGATACCCTGGATAAAGATACAATTTTACTAACCTTGGGTCATATAAAGGATGCGGTCCTATATATGAGAGATGCTCAGAGAGACGTTGGCCTACTGGGTTCCAGAGCCAACGCCATGGCGATTTCTGCTAGGCGAGCCCTGTGGACCCGCCAATGGATGGGTGATGCCGACTCAAAGAGGCATATGGAGGTTTTGCCTTACAAGGGTGAGGACTTATTTGGGGAAGGTCTCACCGCAGGTAAATCCGCTTTTTTATCTTATGTTTCCTCACAGCCAAAGAAAACGCCACATTATCAGATGCAGTCCTTTCGGTCGCATAAATCCAAAAGAGGACGGGGAACTTCCTTTCTCGCCAGAGGTAAGGGCAGAGGGAAAAAGCTGCCAGCTACAGCTAGTTCCCAGGAGCAGAAGTCCTCCCAGGCTTCTACTAAATCCACCGCATGACGCTGGGGCTCCGCTGAGGGAGTCCGCCCCAGGTGGGGCACGTCTTCGACTTTTCAGCCACGTCTGGGTTCAATCAAAGGTGGATCCCTGGGCAATAGAAATTGTTTCCCAGGGTTACATGCTGGAATTCGAAGATGTGCCTCCTCGCCGGTTTTTCAAATCGGCCCTACCAGCTTCTTCCCCAGAGAGGGAGGTAGTTTTAAGTGCAATTCCAAAACTGTGGTGCAATTCAACAAGTGGTGGTCAAAGTTCCCCTGCTTCAACAGGGGACGGGGTACTACTCAACCCTGTTTGTGGTCCCGAAACCGGACGGTTTGGTTAGACCCATTCTGAATTTGAAATCCTTAAACCTATACAGGTTCAAATTCAAGATGGAATCGCTCAGAGCGGTTATCGCCAGCCTGGAAGGGGGGGATTATATCGTGTCTCTGGACATACAGGATGCATACCTTCATGTCCCCATATATCCTCCTCATCATGCGTTCCTGAGGTTTGCTGTACAGGATTGTCATTACCAATTTCAGACGTTGCCGTTTGGACTTTCCACGGCCCCGAGGATTTTCACCAAGGTGATGGCGGAAATGATGGTGCTCCTGCGCAAGCAGGGAGTCACAATTATCCCGTACTTGGACGATCTCCTGATAAAAGCGAGATCGAGAGAACAGTTGCTGAACAACGTGTCACTCTCCCTGAGGGTGTTGCAGCAGCACGGCTGGATTCTCAATCTACCAAAGTCACAGTTGGTTCCAACGACCCGATTGCCTTTCTCAGGCATGATTCTGGACACGGAACAAAAAAGGATTTTTCTCCCATTGGAATAGGCCCAGGAACTCCAGAGCTTGGTCAGGGACCTGTTGAAGCCGAAAAGGGTGTCGGTCCATCAATGCACTCGAGTTCTGGGAAAGATGGTGGCGTCTTACGAGGCCATTCCCTTCGGCAGGTTCCATGCGAGGACTTTTCAGTGGGACCTTCTGGACAAGTGGTCCGGGTCCCATCTACATATTCATCAGAAGATCAGCCTGTCCCCCAGGGCCAGGGTATCTCTCTTGTGGTGGCTGCAGAGTACTCACCTTCTAGAGTGTTGCAGGTTCGGCATTCAAGACTGGGTTCTGGTGACCACGGACGCGAGCCTCCGAGGATGGGGAGCAGTCACACTGGGAAGAAACTTCCAGGGACTGTGGTCAAGCCAGGAGGCTTGTCTACACATCAACGTACTGGAATTGAGGGCCATATACAACGGCCTCCATCAAGCGGAGAATCTTCTTCGCAACCTATCGGTTCTGATTCAATCAGACAACGTCAGAGCCGTGGCTCATGTAAACCGCCAAGGCGGGACAAGGAGCAGAGTGGCAATGGCGGAAGCCACCAGGATTCTGCGCTGGGCGGAAAATCACGTAAGCGCTCTGTCAGCGGTATTCATTTCGGGAGTGGATAACTGGGAAGCAGACTTCCTCAGCAGACACTATCTCCATCCAGGAGAGTGGGGTCTTCATCAAGAAGTCTTTGCAGAAATAGCAAGTCTTTGGGGACTTCCTCAAATAGACATGATGGCGTCACGCCTCAACAAAAAACTTCCGAGGTATTGTGCCAGGTCAAGGGACCCTCAGGCAGTAGCAGTGGACACCATGGTGACACCGTGGGTGTTTCAGTTGGTCTATGTGTTCCCTCCTCTTCCTCTCATCTCAAAAGTATTGAGAATCATAAGAAGAAAAGGAGTACAGACAATTCTCATTGTTCCAGATTGGCCTCAAAGGGCCTGGTATCCGGATCTACAGGAAATGCTCACAGAAGATCCGTGGCCGCTTCCTCTCAGAGAGTACCTGTTGCAACAGGGGCCCTGTCCGTTCCAAGACTTACCGCGGCTGCGTTTGACGGCATGGCGGTTGAACGCCAGATCCTAGCAGGGAAGAGCATTCTGGACGAGGTCATCCCTACTCTGATAAAGGCTAGGAAGGAGGTGACAGCGAAACATTATCACCGTATCTGGAGGAAATATGTCTCTTGGTGTGAAACCAAGAATGCTCCTCCGGAAGATTTCCATCTGGGCCGTTTTCTCCACTTCCTACAGACTGGAGTTAATATGGGCCTAAAATTAGGCTCCATTAAGGTTCAGATTTCGGCCCTATCCATTTTCTTTCAGAAGGAATTGGCTTCTCTACCAGAAGTGCAGACTTTTGTGAAGGGAGTGCTGCATATCCAGCCTCCTTTTGTGCCTCCAGTGGCACCATGGGACCTTAATGTGGTGTTACAATTCCTTAAGTCTCCCTGGTTTGAGCCTCTTCAATCCGTGGAATTAAAGTATCTCACTTGGAAGGTGGTCATGTTGTTGGCCTTGGCATCGGCAAGGCGAGTGTCTGAGTTGGCGGCTTTGTCTCACAAAAGCCCCTATCTGATTTTCCATGTGGATAGAGCTGAGTTGCGGACTCGTCCTCAATTTTTGCCTGAGGTGGGTTTCCTCTCTTCATATGAACCAACCTATTGTGGTGCCTGTGGCTGCGCGGGACTTGGAGGATTCCGAGTCCCTTGATGTGGTCAGGGCATTGAAAATTTATGTAGCCAGAATGGCTCGGGTTAGGAAAACAGAGGCACTGTTTGTCCTGTATGCAGCCAACAAGGTTGGCGCTCCTGCTTCTAAGCAAACTATTGCTCGCTGGATCTGTAACACGATTCAGTAGGCTCATTCTACGGCTGGATTGCCGTTACTAAATTCGGTAAAAGCCCATTCCACTGGGAAGGTGGGCTCTTCTTGGGCGGCTGCCCGAGGCGTCTCGGCATTGCAGCTTTGCTGAGCGGCGACTTGGTCGGGGTCAAACACTTTTGCTAAATTCTGCAAGTTTGATACCTTGGCTGAGGAGGACCTCATGTTTGCTCAATCGGTGCTGCAGAGTCATCCGCACTCTCCCGCCCGTTTGGGAGCTTTGGTATAATCCCCATGGTCCTTACGGAGTCCCCAGCATCCTCTAGGACGTAGGAGAAAATAAGATTTTAAACCTACCGGTAAATCTTTTTCTCGTATTCCGTAGAGGATGCTGTGCGCCTGTCCCAGTGCGGACAACATTCTGCAAGACTTGTATATAGTTGTTGCTTGCATAAGGGTTATGTTACAGTTTTGATCGGTCTTTGACTGATGCTGTTTATTTCATACTGTTGACTGGTTCGTATATTCCAGGTTATACGGTGTGGATGGTGTGGGCTGGTATGAATCTTGCCCTTAGATTAACAAAATCCTTTCCTCGTACTGTCCGTCTCCTCTGAGCACAGTTTCTGTAACTGAGGTCTGGAGGAGGGGCATAGAGGGAGGAGCCAGTGCACACCCATTCTAAAGTTTCTTTATAGTGCCCATGTCTCCTGCGGAGCCCGTCTATACCCCATGGTCCTTACGGAGTCCCCAGCATCCTCTACGGACTAGGAGAAAAAGATTTACCAGTAGGTTTAAAATCTTATTTTCTTCAAGGTCTATGGGATCCACAGGTCGCCTACTCTGACGTACCTAGCTTCAATGGGTTACTTCTTTGGTCACTAGTTCCCTTCTCCTATATGTGAGAGCGTGTTTCCTGTGTGTACCATCCTTCTTTTTCTCCTCTCCAGCTCCTGCTTTGGGCTTATTAACTAAAACTGAAGAGCCTGAGCTGTGGGCGGGGTATGAGGGGAGAGGGACATAGTGCATCCTGGGAGGCTTAAAGATTTTGCTGTTCGGTGCCTGATCCTGGTCTCCACCATCCATACCCCAATGTTAACCCTGTGGATCCCATGGACCTCGAAGAAAAAGAGCAAACAAGAGTAAGTTTTACCATAACTCTTATTTTTTGTTGAACAACAATGGAAAATCAGGTTCACAAAACACTTCATATTTTATTATCTGAACATTGAAGTTTTAATCATCCTTTTGTGGTGTCTAATATATAATCTATGGGTCTAATACTGTACATGAGCTATGGAAGTGCAAAGTGTAACTATCATATTGAAGTCCACACTCCTACCCCTCTTATTATTATCCCATTCATTAAACACTGTCAACTGGTTCAAATGGTGGACATGACTATGGTCGACACAACATATGTTTGACACACGTTTTGGGGAATTTTTTCAACTATGTCATACATTACCATCCACGTGGACTATGATTGGGAACCTACCTGTGCTAAGCACAGTGGAGTGTGGTACATCTCCGATCACAATCTCTGACATGTGGAGGATGCCCAGCACTGGGGTTGGCCGCCCCCCCGCATGTCATGGCGGCGATGATTTTACACCCAGCGAGTAGCTCCCTGCCTACGCAGCCTACCTGCAGAGGCAGACTGTTCCCCGCAATGTTTTGGGTCGCTGTAGCTGCGTGTGACATCATGCAGCCGCCGCAGCCCGCCCCAGCAACGGTCCGGACACGCTTGTGATGTTCGAACTGTGCCCCCCCAGCGGCAATCAAACGCCGCTGGCACGCTTTCTCCTATCACGCAACTGTTTCTGCCTATCAATCAGGCAGAGGCGATCGCAACAGTCAGTTTCTTTCGCATCTCACTGTGTGCGCACGTGCAGTGCGCCCACAATGGGCTTCAGGGTGCAATCGCGGCCGTTGCAGCGATCAGCTCTGAATTAGGCCCCTTGTCCAAAGCATGGAGAGCCAAGCGAGGGGACGTGGTACACTAATTGGGGGTTTGTGTTTATTTGACACCCCCAAAAAATAAAAACTCATGTTGACCTTTTCAAGTGTCAACCATTTCCATGTCGACCTTGTGCATGTTGACCTATGGTCAACCTAGACGCTGTCGACCTTTTTACTGTCGACCTTTAAACTCATAACCTTTAAAATAACTTGTTTAAATGCATGCACCACCCATTACAGACTTCAGCTTCCAATAACAATACCAGGGTGTGGTATAAAAAGAACACTTTCAGAATGTTGGCATAGACGGGAGGCCGACGTGTCAAATCAGTTTTCCATAGACTTGTTAACAAACCCTAACCGCAGCCTACACTAAACCCTAAAATCAGGAAAAATTAGCTATTGGCATGCGGTGCATACGCATGCGCAGTAGTGACCTGATCGCTACGAAAAACGGCAGCGTGCGATCAGGTCAGAATGACCCCCAATGTTGCTATTCTGGTGTCAACATTCTGAATGTATACCCACTAGAGTAGTAAAATATTAGTATACAAGAAAATCTTATACATTTCATCTGGAACACATATCACCAGCTATCTCAGGGTCCTCAAGCATTAGTGCATGTAGTGGGTCTTTCGAAACAGCAGAAATGGGAATACATTGAATGCTTGGCAATTAGACACACTTTACAAATATAAAAGCAGTACTCCAATAAACACATCTTACTACACAACAGTCACTGGGGTAAATTTACTAAGGCGGGAGTTTTTTTTAGAAACTTGGTTGCTCATAGCAACCAATCAGATTCTACTTAAAATTTTATTTAGCTGCTTCTAGAAGATAACATATAGAATCTGATTGGTTGCTGTGGGCAACATCATCAATTCTAAAAGACTCCCACCTTAGTCAGTTTACCCCATTGACTTTAATGATCTCAAAATGTGATACTGAGATCTCTCCTCACTGATATCTGTAGAAAGCAAAGTGTGTACATAAACTTTATTGTGTACTGTTTACCATATGGTATTGTTTTATTTTCGTTTCATGCTATAAATATTCCCCTACATCTGATTACTTCAGATCAGCAATGACTATATATTTACATAGTTAACTGGTCTACATCAGACTGCCCCCACCACATTGTTACTCCCAACAGGGTATCTTCCCACCATGCACCCAGTTTTCCATACCATTACCCCAGACCAGGCACCCCACCACGCCATTACTCAGGACCAGCAACACCTACATCTCATTACTTAAGACCAGGTTCCACTACATCATTACATAGGCAACCGGTCTACATCCACCTTCCCACATTGTTACTTCAGGCAGGGTACCCCCTTCCCACATCATTACTGCAGGTAGGGTCTAAGCTCTTGTTCCCACATCATTACTCCCAAGACAATGTTATTCCAGACAGGGCACCATCCATCATCACTCCACATTGGACATGGGACAGATTAAGCCTTCAGGGGGCCCAGGGCACCTTCACGTGAGGACGGCGTTCTGGCTTAGCCCGCTGGGTATGTATGTGCCTCCTCCCCCTCCCAGCACCTCATCACCTCTGCCCCTAAAATAAAATGATTATTATATATTTCTGCTGCGGGCTCCACTGGGCTCCACAGGGAATAACATTGGGGTGTAGAGTATGATCTTGATCCGAGGCACCAACAGACTCAAAGCTTTGATCTTCCCAAGATGCATAGCGCCGCCTCCTCTATAACCAGGCCTTCGTGTACAGGAGTTCAGTTTTGTAGTTGGTGCCATGCAGTAAGCAGGCATACAACAGGGGGGCTGTTCCAACAGCCCTGAGAAGAGCTTTTCCAAGTGAAAAATGAAGACTTCAAGGGCTGCAGCAGTGACTCTGAGTATTAGATGTCAGTCTGACATCTGCTGCAGCTCCATCACCTTCCCCAGCCGCGCTGTATACTCCTGCGCCCTGGATGCCGGGTACTTACAGCGGAGGCTACAGTTTGCTTCTCATTAGTCACACACCCGCCGAAGTTCTTCTGTATCGCGTGGCCGCACTCAGGGAGGAGGTAAGTGGGTCCCCTAGGCGGGTCCCGCTAAAATCGTGATCTGCCTGGCCGTCGGGAGGTGGGCCGAGCGCGCGCTGGTGTGGACACTGCGGTCGGGCAGGGACTCCACTAAACCACCAGGGCAAGGGTACAGGTCGATTTTTTTTTTACCTCACAAAAACCATTTTATTAACAGCCCATAGTACCAGTGGTGAAGTACAGCAGGGGGATAAGTGTCATGACTAAGGTTTTTGTGAACCCGGTGATAGCGAAGTCTGCGCGGGCGACTGGAGGACTACACGAATACCACCACTGACCTGGTTTGGAAGTGTTGTGGACTCGGGGTCTCTTCCGGTGACTGGGAAGAGGAACCGCGGCAGAGATGGCCGAATCCAGGTTCTCCTCATGCAGGATGAGGTCGGCAGACAGGAAGCACGTGTGGGCGCTGAAGGTCTCCTGAAAGACAGAACTGGAAAGGCGCTGATGAATCAGTGAAGAATAACAGGTACAACTGTGCTAAAGGGCACGGGGTGCTTGGGGACACTGAGATGCTTGGAGACACTGAGGTGCTTGGAGACACTGAGGTGCTTGGAGGCACTGAGGTGCGTGGAGGCAGTGGGGTGCGTAGAGACACTGGGGTGCTGAGGCACGGAGGTGCTGGAAGCACGGAGATGCGGAGGCACGGAGGTACTGAGGCACGGAGGTGCTGTGGCACGGAGGTGCTGAGGCACGGAGGTGCTGGAAGCACGGAGGTACTGAGGCACGGAGGTACTGAGGCACGGAGGTGCTGGAAGCACGAAGGTGCTGAGGCACGGAGATGCTGAGGCACGGAGGTACTGAGGCACGGAGGTGCTGTGGCACGGAGTTACTGAGGCACAGAGGTGCTGGAAGCACGGAGGTACTGAGGCACGGAGGTGCTGAGCTCTGGAGATCCCAACTACAACAGTAGTAAAACTGAAACACGACAGCTGTGGTTTTCAGTGGAGAACATGGAATTCAGTACTGTGCCTTTAAGACGAAACATTGCAGCTGTGCCTTTACATTGAGACTCAGGGAAATGGTGAAATCAAATGGCAACACACAAGTAAACCAAACGGTAACAAGGGAACAGAGTTTCCACAGGAACTTAGGTACAAAGGTTACCTTAAGGGAGCTCAGCATAAAGACTCACACAAGGCTGTATGTGACACGAGGAACTGGCCCAGATTCTAACTCAGCCTCCTGATTTATACTTCCTGGTCCTTGATGATTGGTGAGCAGGATTAGGTGATGCAGACAGTCTCAGGCTGGCAGAGGATTGGACAACTCTGGGTCAGGTGAACAGACACTGTCATGTGACTACTCTAGCCAAGGCTGTGATGTAGAATGAGGCCTAGCAGGCCGAGAGAACACTGAAGCCTGGACTTCTGCAAAACACAGGATGCTGGCTTTTAGACCTAAAGTTCAGATTACTGAATTCAGCCTCACACAGGAGATCACCACAGGTGGAGCTAATTAACTATTACCTCTCAGGCAGAGAACTCAGGAAAACTCATAGTGCTGACAAGCTGTTTAACTCCGTGAGTGAAAGGACACAGGATCCAGGACAGATGGCAGGGGTAAGTCACCAAATATAAAACCTACAGTCAGGATTGTGACAATAAGACTTGGACCTGTAGCCCCTCCTCCAGCCCCAGGGCGCCATTTATAGTAATGTTCCCGCCCTGGAGCTGCATATCTCTCTCTCCCTCACTCCCAGTCAGTGTTTGGGCGCCATTACACAGAGCAGCACTGTTCCTGGGATTATTTGGGCAAATCCTCCTTTGTAAAGCCGCCTGCATGTGAGTGCTGTGCATTTTACAAGATACTTAAGTATTCTACATGTCTGTTAACAGTGTTAGTTAAGAAACAGTGCATTTGGTCAGGGTTATATAGTACAAGGACCCTGTGATATACATCCGTTTTTTACTATGCATTGTTATAATCTACTAAATATATAGCCATACTGAGTATTACTGTGTATTGCTAGTCCAGTGCAGTTTTATTGCATGTCATAATTTCTGCATTGTACATTGTGACTATATGTGTGTGTATGTAGCTGCTGTGTGACCTCCATTTCGTGTCTCTCACTCAGATTGCTATCCCTATATTCTATAACCTGAGGGGGCTAGGTGCGTCAGGTTTATCATTTAATATAGGTAGTTCACAGGATATACTTATTGTGTATTTTTCTCTGTGAATTTCATTCACATATACCTCTTGAATTCCCTGTTTGTGCTGTAAATGCTGATTTACCTTACAGGACAAAAGCAATACCTTAATACACTTAAATCCGAGCTGCTGCGGCCGCTGTAATTAGCCCTTACCCTACGCACTTTTTACACAGTTAGCGTACAAAGGCCTGTACCCCGTACGCACTTTGCGTACTCGCCGCGATGGATGTACAAAGATCACGCAGTGCATACACACACACAGAGACACGCTGAGAGCACAATGCAGTTACACGTGTGATAGAAATATACCTTAAACATTTAGCAGGAAATGGGACACAACACCAAATTGTATTTCAAAACTATGTTGGGGTCCAACTCACCAACGGTTATCTTTACTAGCAGGGGGTTACAACAATAATACAATACAACAAGAGAAAAAGGCTACAGTCAATGGTACATACGTTTGTTCGCATGCGCTTCCCGGTCCGGTCCTCAATCATCAAGGTAGATGATCTTCAGAGATTGTGTGTGACCCGGCTTGCAGCTGGCTTTTTATACATTTGTCCAAAACCTAACACAATGGGAACTGTAATCTCTTTGTCTATTGGTCACTGGGAAGGTCATTTACAGTACAGGAGAGGTCATAGGTCGGTTTGAATAGGTGGGCGATGTCTGGTCCAGGTGCACTTGCAGATGTTCTCCACTGGGTTCCCGCCGAATATCAGGAGTACAGTAAATACAGTAGATATTAATATTCTGCTCCTGCTCGTAACTATTCGCAGGAGAGTGCGATCTTCTGCAAACTAACACCGGAATATTGCTCTTAAAATACCCTACAGCAGGATACCAAACACCACCTCTTAACCTAATTCTGTCCCCTCCTATCCTGTAAAGGTGAATCCCTTTGTTCTTATACCCTTTAAGCAAGTGTAACTCGCTGGTGTGGTGCAGGTAGACTATGTGTACATTGTGCACTATGTGGATTAAATATGTAATGTGTTTTCATGGCTTTTCCATGCGATTACAAACACTACCGTAATTACTCATACCATGCGCTAATACGCAGGACTGCAGGAGTGATCATACGCAAATTGCGAATATGTGCACGCACAGCAGAACAAGTACGCGCACGGAGGCTATCTGTGTGTAGTTTGTACGTGATGTATGTACTGAAATATTTTCGACTTCGACAGTCCACCCTTTGGCAGTCATCAATAACTGCCACACTTTACTACTAAACAGAAAATATTATATACACAATATATACAAGTTTGGTTGTTTCGGGGAAGAGTTGTAGGTGGGAAATGTATAACCTAGTGGGATAGAAAAAAGCATGTATGTATGAATCAATGTCTGAGGGGCATGTATCATCATGCCGTATATGTAGTAAGCTTCGAGGTATTGCGAAGTATACATTAAATCCTTCTCTGTCACTGACCTGGGTTGGGAGTGTTGAGAACTCGGGGGTTCTTCCGATGGTAGGGAAGAGGAACCACAGCTGGGCCGGATGTAGGTTTTCCTCATGCAGAACTTAGCCGTTGTAACCGACGTGTAATGCTAAAGAATTAGTTGTGGCCAAGGCTTGGGGGCGATGCTGAAGTACACAGAAGAATGAAGAACTTGTGAGCGATGTTGAAGAAATGAATGACGATATGAGAACGATGTTGAAGCACACAGAAAAATGAAGAACTTGTGAGCGATGCTGAAGAGATGAATGAAGATTTGAGAACGATGTTGAAGCACACAGAAAAATGAAGAACTTGTGAGCGATGCTGAGGAGATGAATGAAGATTTGAGAACGATGTTGAAGCACACAGAAGAATGAAGAACTTGTGAGCGATGCTGAAGAGATGAATGAAGATTTGAGAACGATGTTGAAGCACACAGAAAAATGAAGAACTTGTGAGCGATGCTGAAGAGATGAATGAAGATTTGAGAACGATGTTGAAGCACACAGAAAAATGAAGAACTTGTGAGCGATGCTGAAGAGATGAATGAAGATTTGAGAACGATGTTGAAGCACACAGAAAAATGAAGAACTTGTGAGCGATGCTGAGGAGATGAATGAAGATTTGAGAACGATGTTGAAGCACACAGAAAAATGAAGAACTTGTGAGCGATGCTGAAGAGATGAATGAAGATTTGAGAACGATGTTGAAGCACACAGAAAAATGAAGAACTTGTGAGCGATGCTGAGGAGATGAATGAAGATTTGAGAACGATGTTGAAGCACACAGAAGAATGAAGAACTTGTGAGTGATGCTGAAGAAATAAATGAGGATTTGAGATTCAGTGTAACTCTGGAAGTTTGGGAGGCGTTCCACTTAGGGATACCCTGTAATACTGGAAGCACAGGAGGTGTCCCTCTGAGAGATACACTGTAACGCTGGTAACGCAGAGAATGTCCCACTGAGTGATACACTGTAACGCTGGTAACGCAGAGAATGTCCCACTGAGTGATACACTGTAACGCTGGTAGCACAGGGAAGGTTCCACTGAGTGATACACTGTAACGCTGGTAGCACAGGGAATGTCCCACTGAAAGATACACTGTAACGCTGGTAGCACAGGGAAGGTTCCACTGAGTGATACACTGTAACGCTGGTAGCACAGGGAAGGTTCCACTGAGTGATACACTGTAACGCTGGTAGCACAGGGAATATTCCACTGAAAGATACTCTGTAACGCTGGTAGCACAGGGAATGTCCCACTGAAAGATACTCTGTAACGCTGGAACACAGGAGACGTTCAGCTTGAGAACACGCTGAACGCTGCTAGCACTGGTGATCATTGGAAAGACGATACTCAGGCGCCGGGGCTCTGTATGGCGTCTGCCTTTGAACTTCCCGCCCTCTCCTGATTGGCGGAAGGGGCCGATGACGTCACCCGCTCACCACGCTCTCGTGGATGCCGGGCGCAATGGCGGCGCCCACACCCGGAGCCCACCGGGGGCGACGACCGCCGGGAGACCCAGCGCACCCAGAGCGGTAAGCGCGGCAGCCGCAGCGCCGCGAGTGTGACAGTACCCCCTCCTCTAGGAGTGGCCCCTGGACACTTTCCTGGTTTCGTTGGATATTTAGAATGAAAGATCCGGACTAGTCGGGGAGCAGTGACTTCAGAAGCTTTGACCCAGCTCCTCTCCTCAGGACCATAACCTTTACATTCTACCAGATACTGTAAATTCTTGTGAAGATAACGAGAGTCAAGAATAGTTTTGATTTCAAATTCTGTTCCAGCTTCAGTTCTACCGAGGTTGGGCTAGGAGACTCCAAATGAAACCGATTTAAAATGAGGGGACGAAGGAGAGAAACATGGAAAGAATTTGGTACCCGAAAGTGGGAAGGCAATCCCAATTTGCAGACAACAGGGTTCAGGACTTGCAAAACGGGGTAAGGACCGATGAACCTCGGAGCAAACTTCATAGCGGGTACTCTTAAATGAAGATTGCGGGTAGAGAGCCATACCCTGTCACCAACTTTGTATTGAGGAGCTGCTCGCCATTTTCTATCCGCAAAGAATTTGTAGCAGCCAGAGATTTTCTTGAGATTAGCATGAACCCTACTCCAGATTTGACTGAAGTGCCGGAGAGTGGAAGCTGCAGCAGGAACATCCTCTGAAGGAAAAATTGGTAATTCTGGGACTCGTGGATAGAATCCGTAATTAATGAAGAATGTGGACTCACCAGTGGAAGAGTGGTACAGATGATTATGGGCAAACTCGGCCCAGGGTAACAGTTCCACCCAATCGTCCTGTGAAGGAGAGAGATAAACGCGGAGAAAAGTCTCTAAATCTTGATTGACACGTTCAGTTTGCCCATTGGTTTGTGGATGGTAAGCAGATGAGAACTTGAGTTTTATTTGTAAGGCTGAGCAGAGGGCCCTCCAAAATCTTGCAGTGAACTGTACCCCTCGATCAGAGACTATCTCCCGAGGTAACCCGTGCAGGCAGAAGTGTTCACGAATAAATAGTAAAGCCAACTTGGGAGCCGTTGGTAAACTAGTCAACGGAACAAAATCTGCCATTTTTGAAAAGCGGTCAATAATCACCCAGATGGTATTGTAACCCTTGGAGAGGGGTAATTCGGTAATAAAGTCCATAGAAATATGGGTCCAGGGTTTCTTAGGAATGGACAGTGGACGAAGCAACCCCGCAGGAGGTAGACGAAGAGTTTTGTGCTGAGCACATTGAGGACATGAACTGACATAATCTTGTATATCCTTCTTCATGGTGTCCCACCAATATGACCTTCGTAGAAATTCACACATTTTTTGAACTCCAGGATGACCGGAAAACTTGGAGATATGAGCCCACTGCAGTAACTTTGGTCGAAATTCAACTGGTACAGACATTCTCCCAGGAGGAGGACCAAGAGAGGTGGGAGCTGCTGAAATAGAGACTGGACTGAGAATTAAACTCTTTTCAAAGGAATTCTTCTCATCCGAGGCCGTTAAAGAACGAGACAGAGCATCAGCCTTAGTGTTAAGAGTCCCGGCCCGGTACTTAATAACGAACGAGAACCAAGTGAAGAAGGGCGCCCATCTAGCTTGATGGAGATTCAAGCACTGGGCCGTCTTGATATACAACAAGTTCTTGTGATCGGTGTAAATAGTAATTAGGTGTTTAGCACCTTCCAATAAGTACCTCCATTCTTGTAGGGCAGATTTTATTGCTAAAAGTTCCTGATCTCCAATGATGTAGTTTCGTTCAGCAGGAGAGAACTTACGAGAATGGAAACCACATGGATGTAACTGCCCATCAGAAGAGTACCGTGAGTACTACTGAGGAAGCATCGACTTCCAAGAAGAATGGTTTTGAGAAATTCGGTTGTTGGAGTACCGGAGCAGACATAAAGGCTGATTTCAACCGGGCAAACGCTTCTACAGCTTCGGAAGACCAGAGACTTGGGTCAGACCCCTTTTTTGGTTAGGGCAGTAATGGGTGCAACGATGGTAGAAAATCCCTTAATGTATTTCCGGTAGTAATTTGCAAAGCCCAGGAATCTTTGTACCGCTTTCAAGGAGAGAGGCTGAGTCCAGTCCCGAATGGCAGTGAGTTTTTCCGGATCCATGCGAAGCTCCGTACCCGAGATGACATAACCGAGGAACGGAATCGAAGGGACCTCAAAGATACATTTGGAAATCTTGCCGTAGAGACGATTCCTTCGTAAGCGAAGAAGTACTTCTTTGACCTGTACTCTGTGCTCTGCAAGATTCTTAGAAAATATCAGAATGTCATCCAAGTACACCACTACGATTTTGGTATAACATATCTCGGAAGATTTCATTTACAAATACCTGAAAAATGGCAGGGGCATTGATGAGGCCAAATGGCATTACCAGATATTCGTAATGCCCGTCCCTGGTATTGAAGGCCATCTTCCATTCGTCCCCCTGTCGGATACGTATCAGATTATAGGCTCCTCTTAAGTCGAGCTTAGTGAAGACGTGGGCTCCACGAACCCTATCAAATAGCTCAGTAATTAGCGGCAAAGGGTATTTGTTCTTAACGGTGATATCGTTTAAGCAACGATAATCAATACATGGTCTTAACCCCCCGTCCTTCTTCACGAAAAAGAAACCTGCTGCAGCCGAGGAGGTAGAGGGGCGAATGAATCCTTTCAGTAGATTAGATTTGATATAGTCCGACATAGCTTGGGTCTCGGGTAATGACAAGGGATATGTGAGTCCCCGGGGTGGCATTTTCCCTGGGATAAGCTCAATGGGACAGTCCCAGGGTCTATGGGGTGGTAACTGATTGGCCGCCTGTTCCGAGAACACATCTGTGAACTCCCGGTAGGCCTCTGGAATGAGCTCCTCATCCGACTTGGAAGATGCTCGGAGCGGGTAAACAGGAGTGAGACAACTAGAGTGACAAAACGAACTCCAGGACAATATTTGTGACGACTTCCAGTCGACGTGAGGGTTGTGAATTTTAAGCCAAGGTAGACCAAGAACAAGATCGTGAGGCACCTCCGGAATTACTAGAAACTTGATGCAGAGCTCCGACCTGCAGCTTGATTGGCTCTGCGACTTGTAATAAGACCATTAGATATTTTGGTACCATTGATGGCAGTCAACGTTATAGGTCGTTTGACAGACTGTAACTGTAAACCCAGACTCTGAACACAAGAAAGAGAAACAAAATTCCCTGCTGCCCCAGAGTCCAGCAGGGCCTTAACAGGTTTGGCTATAGACTCAGAAAACAGACACGGAGAGTAAACAATCCACTGTCGGAGAAGATTTAGATGTAACCCCTAACTTGACTCCTCCGGAACAAGCTAGGCCTGCCCGTTTCCCGGACGGGACTTGCAGAACTTGATAAAGTGATCCGCGGCTCCACAGTAGAGGCAGAGTTTACCCTCACGACGGCGCTGTCGTTCCTCCAGGGACAGCCGGGATCGGTTGATTTGCATTGGTTCGTCCGGACTCGGGGTAACTGTTTGCTTAGGCGGGAGAAGCCGGAATCTGGATCGATCCGACCGACTACGTTCGCCACCTCATTCCTGCATGCGAAGATCCACCTTGACAGAGTGAGATCAACTCTTCTAAAGGATTCGGCAGATCCCTAGTGACCAGCTCGTCCTTCAGACGGTCAGAAAGCCCGTTCCAGAAAGCGGCCCTGAGAGCATCATTATTCCAGCGTAGTTCTGAGGCAGTGGTCTGGAAGTGAACCACATACTGTTCCACAGAACGGGAGCCTTGACGGACTCTGAGCAGGTCCGAGGAAGCAGCGGTCGTTCTGCCGGGCTCATCAAAAATCCTTCGGAATGACGCGATGACATTAGTGTAGTTGGAAACCAATGGGTCAGATCGTTCCCACAACGGAGACACCCAATCCAACGCTGAACCTTCAAGCAAGGAAATAATGTATGCCACTTTGGACCGATCCGTGGGGAAATTGTGTGAGAGAAGTTCAAAATGCACCTCGAATTGGTTGAGAAAACCACGGCAATTCTTTGGATTCCCATTATAGCGAGAGGGAGTGGGAAGCTGAAGGCGTGACCTGGTTCTAGACGAGGATTGAACATTACTGGAGACGACTACTGGAGCGGGTACTGGAGCAGGAGCCGGAACTACTGAAGCCAAGGAGGCCTGAATTTGATCCAGCCAGCCGGATTATTCCTGAAGATACAGCATCACCTGGCTCTGTGCCGCCTCCTGACTCTGAACTCGGGAAGCCAAGTTTTGGATGGCGCTTGACTCTGGGTTCCGATCCCCTGGGTCCATGTGCCTGAGTATACTGTCACTGACCTGGGTTGGGAGTGTTGAGAACTCGGGGGTTCTTCCGATGGTAGGGAATAGGAACCACAGCTGGGCCGGAGCAGGTGTGGCCGGATGTAGATTTTCCTCATGCAGAACTTAGCCGTTGTAACCGACGTGTAATGCTAAAGAATTAGTTGTGGCCAAGGCTTGGGGGCGATGCTGAAGTACACAGAAGAATGAAGAACTTGTGAGCGATGTTGAAGAAATGAATGACGATTTGAGAACGATGTTGAAGCACACAGAAAAATGAACTTGTGAGCGATGCTGAAGAGATGAATGAAGATTTGAGAACGATGTTGAAGCACACAGAAGAATGAAGAACTTGTGAGTGATGCTGAAGAGATGAATGAAGATTTGAGAACGATGTTGAAGCACATAGAAGAATGAAGAACTTGTGAGCGATGCTGAAGAAATGAATGAAGATTTGAGAATGATGTGAAGCACACAGAAGAATGAAGAACTTGTGAGTGATGCTGAAGAAATAAATGAGGATTTGAGATTCAGTGTAACTCTGGTAGTTTGGGAGGCGTTCCACTTAGGGATACCCTGTAATACTGGAAGCACAGGAGGTGTCCCTCTGAGAGATACACTGTAACGCTGGTATCGCAGAGAATGTCCGACTGAGTGATACACTATAACGCTGGTAGCACAGGGAATGTCCCACTGAAAGATACACTGTAACGCTTTTAGCACAGGGAAGGTTCCACTGAGTGATACACTGTAACGCTGGTAGCACAGGGAATGTCCCACTGAAAGATACTCTGTAACGCTGGTAGCACAGGGAATGTCCCACTGAAAGATACTCTGTAACGCTGGAACACAGGAGACGTTCAGCTTGGGAACACGCTGAACGCTGCTAGCACTGGTGATCATTGGAAAGACGATACTCCGGCGCCGGGGCTCTGTACGGCATCTGTCTTTGAACTTCCCGCCCTCTCCTGATTGGCGAAAGGGGCCGATGATGTCACCGGCTCACCACGCTCTCGTGGATGCCGGGCGCAATGGCGGCGCCCACACCCCGGGAACCCGCCGGAGGCAGCGCCAGCAAGACGCGACGACCCGGAGCCCACCGGGGGCGACGACCGCCGGGAGACCCAGCGCACCCGGAGCGGTAAGCGCGGCAGCCGCAGCGCCGCTAGTGTGACATTCTCATCCCGTATTAAGGGTCTGTAAATGGGCAAACAAACACTACCGAGCTCTTTTCGGCTTTTAATACCAACAAATGGGGAGCACCTTTAGTTGATGATACATGGAGGGGTAACATATGTGAGTGCTACCAGATATAAACATATCAAGGTGTCTTTTATATGGTATCCTAACACATTCAAAGAGAAAACCCTCAAGATGGACGGTACAGAATGTGGATGAATGGCTATTTGAATGTGGAGCGTACCCCAAAACTCACAAAAGAGAGTGGTGTACAGGACACATCAAGGTATCTTTGAGGCATACAATTTTTCATATACAGCGTACCCAGACTCACACTTGATGGTGCAGGATAAATCCTATAAAGGTATCTTTTAGTTGCTCTTCCTTTTCCATAGACATAAACCGTTGAATGGATCTCCTATGACCTCAGTATGGTATGAAAAAGAACAAGAAAAAAACGAAAAAAAACAATGTGTAGTATGTAAGACGTCCACGTTTCGTTTAAGTTTAACCTCGTAAGAAGGGGTGATATAACAGACACACCAGAAAATCCTTAAAATATATGGTTCCACAAAGATAGCGTACCCCAACTCACACTCGATAATATAAGGTGAATCCTATAAAGGTATCTTTTCGGTGGACCCTTCTCCCCAATGTAAAAGGAAACAACACGTGGTGAATGTTTCAAGATGTCTTTACAGAGGTATAGTAATTGCCGTGTATAGCGTACCCCAACTCACACTGAGTGATATATGGTGAATCCTATAAAGGTATCTTTTGGTCAGCCCTTCTTCCTGATGTGAACGGAAACAGCACACGTGGTGAAGAAAATCAAGGTATCTTTACAGAGGTATAGTGGTCTCCATATATAGCGTACCCTGACTCACATATATGAGTGAGATGCTGTTACCATAAAGGTATCTTTATACTGCGTGTCACAAGCTTCAAATCCGCACCACAATTTTTCTTAAAAACTGAATTTTATTCGGCTATACAATACTTTCCATCAACTCCGCCGCAGAGTGTACAAAAATACAAAAAATAAAATTAAAATTTATTAGCCCCAAAAGGAGTCCAATATGCAGTATAAAAATCAAAACATAAAAACAGGTCAGGAATTAATCCAAGTTAAAAAAAGATAGCTACTCACACTCCCAGAAGTATATTAAATCAATGCGTTTCGGTCATAGAGACCTTTATCAAGATGAACTGGAGTGTGCTGGGGTGAGATATTTATGATACAGGTAGCCAATCATGGTGTACAGGAAGTGACATAATTCAATTAAATATGAATAGACAGGCAATGTGCAAAACATTATCTATTGTTACTCAACATATAGGACCTAGCAAAATAAAGCAGGACCTAACTGCATTAATATATTTTTTTCCCCAAACACAGATAAATGATATATATATAAACAAAGTCCGCCTCTGTTCCGTCAGATCGCGCTGACCGGAAGTTCCGGTCGCTCGGGGGATGCCGGGAAATGTAGTTTCCTGTGTGTTCTGTAGTTCAGGCGCTTGGTTTGCGCTGATTGCCGGGAAATGTAGTCCTAACCATCCGAGATTTGTAGTCCTATCCACCCGGTTCCCGGAAGTAACGGGTCACCTGATCGGCGGAGCTGAGATATTGATAATAGAATTATGGGAACTGTAGTTACTGAGAATGAACATACCATGGATACCAGGATACCATATAAAAGACACCTTGATATGTTTATATCCGTTTATGAATGAGTGAGTGGGGGTACGCCAGACTTGGATCTACACGTATTTTGATATCTTGAGACTGAAACAATTTTTTCTGTGAAATACTACACATTGGTTTTTGTGTTCTTTATTTTCATATTTCTTATTGGGACACTCACATTGAACATCATTCATTTGAGAAATCCGAGAAAGAAGTATTCGACCCTACGTTTTCAAAACAGGGACATATATGTTTTTTCCTTGTTATATGCTCTTGCGCTGAATGTACTAAGGAGGTTTACATTTCTTGTTTCGATTGTATATGTTAAATGTGGTGACATTTATTTTTAAACCTCTAAGCACTGCAGCAGCATTGCGCCATTTGGGTATACTATCCTTCCATTTTTCGATATGTGAGTGCTAGTATATGTGGATAACACCTGTCGACTATGTGTGCCATTAAATATATATATATATATATATATGTATCCCAAATGGGACTGGCACTCTCCTGACTGGCGTTCAAGTACCCCGGTGCCTTCTGTAGAAGCAATGTAGAGATCCGAAAGGAACAGCGGCACTCGAGGATTTTGATGAAACAATCAAATTTGTATTCAAAAAAGGTTTACAAAAAAGGCTTTTTTGTAAACCTTTTTTGAATACAAATTTGATTGTTTCATCAAAATCCTCGAGTGCCGCTGTTCCTTTCGGATCTCTCTCTCTATATATATATATATATATATATATATATATATATATATATATATATATATATATATATATATATATATATATATATGAGTCCCAATACAGAAGACAGCGGCACTCAGGGATTTAAGAAATGCAAAGTTGTATTCAAAAGTACAAGAAAGCTGACGTTTCGGGGCTCACCCGCCCCTTTGTCAAGGTGTGTGACAAAGGGGCGGGTGAGCCCCGAAACGTCGGCTTTCTTGTACTTTTGAATACAACTTTGCAATTCTTAAATCCTTGAGTGCCGCTGTCTTCTGTATTGGGACTCTGCAAAATTTTCCACTCGAAGGCACCGGGGTAATCTCAAGCATTTGGGAAGAGTGCCGGCCCATACCTTCTCTATATATATATATATATATATATATATATATATATATATATATATATTTACATATATATTTATATATATATTTATATATATATTCACATAACATTTGGGTAAGACTGACGTCTTTTCCGGTTGGATGTTTTCCGGGTAAGGGGGAAACAGAGAAAAAAAATGGTGAAAGAAAGGCCATGAAATTCATTTGCAATCCTTATCATAACACTGTCTCTATGGATGGATCATAGGCCCTCATTCCGAGTTGTTCGCTCGTTAATTTTTTTTCGCATCGGTGCGATTTTCCGCTAACTGCGCATGCGCAATGTTCGCACTGCGGCTGCGCCAAGTAAATTTGCTAAGAAGTTTGGTATTTTACTCACGGCATTACGAGGTTTTTTCTTCGTTCTGGTGATCGGAGTGTGATTGACAGGAAGTGGGTGTTTCTGGGCGGAAACTGGCCGTTTTATGGGAGTGTGTGAAAAAACGCTGCCGTTTCTGGGAAAAACGCGGGAGTGGCTGGAGAAACGGGGGAGTGTCTGGGCGAACGCTGGGTGTGTTTGTGACGTCAAACCAGGAACGCCAAGCACTGAACTGATCGCACTGGAAGAGTAAGTCTCGAGCTACTCAGAAACTGCACAGAAAAATCTTTTCGCAATATTGTGAATACTTCATTCGCAATTCTGCTAAGCTAAGATACACTCCCAGAGGGCGGCGGCTTAGCGTGTGCACTGCTGCGAAAAGCGGCTAGCGAGCGAACAACTCGGAATGAGGGCCATAAATCAAATCTGCTGCTGTAACAGCGCTCTCGCTCCTTAGACTCATCAAATTTGTGCTGTGCTTGCGCTGCGTCAGAATTCGAACACACCTAAATATCAGACCAATAATTATGATGACTCCCAGGATACAAAGGAGAAACTTCCCCACACTCATAATAAAATTCTGTGCCCACTCTCCTAACCCTGAGAACCATTTGCATGGGTTCAACCATGAAACCCAGCCAGTCAGTTCATTACCCACAGTCGCTAAGATAAGATTGTGCTTCCTCCTGAACTCCCACTTCAACTGCAAGATCTCGTCCATCTTCTGATCGATGATCTCCATGGGGTCGTCAGTGCTGTTTGTAATATACGTACAGCACTTCACACCATATTGAGTTGCCAGGGTAACACAGTACCCACCTGTCACGGCTGTGACGTAATTAAGGACCATCCTGTGCTGGATCAGTTCCTTCTTGTAGGCTTGTAACTCCCTTCCCGTATACCTGAAGGTGTCATCATACATCTCAGTGATATTGTCTATCAAGTTCGCTAGCGCATGGATGTACCTATAATTTATAGTTCTTCTGGCAGTACGGGTGATATCTAATGCGAGAAGGAACTGAATCCCCGTGGATTCATGGATCAAATCAGAGGCTGCGTGCTCTGCCCTATCTATGAGGTGTCTCTTGATGATGTGTTCATAGTGGGTATGAGTATAAGGAGTCTGAGCGCTGCGGTGAACGTCTTTCATTTTATCGTGGGTTATGGTCATGACCTCTGGTAGTACTCTCCCAATATAACACAATCCCTCAGAGCTCGGAGTGAGCCATTTGTACGCTTTCCTCCCACATATAAAATAGGCATCATCTGGGAGAACGTAGGGGACAAAATGTAACCTGACCATATTGCAAATCGTCAAGGTAAAGAAACCAATCCCTAGTTCTCTCATTTGCTCAGTACAAGTATCGGGCTGGATGATATGGGCACAATACCCCTGCGATACTTTTCCAACCCACATGGTCTTGCTTCCACGTGTATACCGATACCGAAAATACCTCCCACTGTTGGCTATCTTGCGTACAAGTTCAGAGTCGATAGGTATCCTATCAGCTCTGTGTGAAAAGTCATTGTCTTGTTATTCCAAGTCACTTCCCAATTTCCTGGTTTTTGGAAATTGGAAATATTAAAACATAACAGGGACCTATCTACATGATACTGGTGGAGCTTCAAGCTAGGGGGCCTAGATATATTGAATTTCTTGTCCACCAGTGTCCCACCCCATAATTCGAGTACCTCATCTATTGCTAAAGGGTACGGCACTAATCCTGACTTACTCTGTCCTTGAGGTACTTGTGAGCCACCCAACATTCGGTCTGGTTTAAGACCTTACCCACTAATGAGTGGTAATCACTCAACGGATGTCGATCCATATCGATATTACTGTTGGACTGACATCTGTGGATGCACCCATCTTCGACTATGTTTTCACAATTCCTACAAATACAATATTCATCAGACAATAACCTTTCACATTGCCCCCAAGCTCCATGACTACCAGAGCGCTTACTGATACCAGCCTTTACTCGAGTGATGTGCTGCTCCTGAGATCCTACAAATTCGTACTCGCCATCAGAACCCATTCCAGATCCTTGCTCGACCTCTCTGGGACCTTCACCAAAACAAATTGTCCTGAGCAAAAACAGTATTACTAGCAGAACCCGAAACACAGTCTCTTGTGATAGATCCATTTCATTAGGGGAAAGAAGGAAAATAGGAAGGAGAAAAGAAAGGAAAATGCAGGGGAGGGGGTGAAAAAAGAAAATGGTGTGACAACCGTCCTTGATCTTGTTGCTCTCCGCGCTCAGGTGCCATTTAACAGTCCTGACTCTCAGCTTTCCCGGAATAGACTCTAGTGATATGAGGTTCTCTTCACCTTGCTCTATGTCACGAGTTTTCTCCGGGTCAGCAACCTTCTTGCAGTGGGACGAGTGGACCCAAGCCTCTCTTTCGGCGACCTTTAATGCTGTAGTGCTGGTTAACAAGACTTGGTACGGTCCTTCCCACCTGTCAATGAGGCAACCTGAGCGTAGAAAATTTTGTATCATCACATAATCCCCAGGCTCAATGTCATGACAATTACTGTTCGATAGATCAGGAATCACCAGCTTTAGATTTCTTTGTTGATTTCTCAGCTGCTGGCTCATCCTAACCAAATATTTCACTGTTATTTCATTATTGCATTTCAAATCATCCTGGGGTCTATCATTACATGAGGTTGTCGACCAAAAAGAATTTCAAAGGGTGATAAGTTAATCAGTGACCTGAGTTTTCTGGTTCTGATGCTGTACAACACTAGTAGCAAAGCTTCTGGCCACAACAATCCAGTTTCAGTCATCACTTTGCTCAGCTTGTTCTTAATAGTGCTGTTCACTCTCTCTACCTTCGCACTCGCCTGTGGTCGGTACGGAGTGTGTAGCTTGCTATTAATTCCCATCAGTTTGCACATGACCTGAAAGACTTCACCTGTAAAATGGGTACCCCTATCACTTTCAATCATTCTAGGGATACCATATCTACACACGAATTCCTGCACAATTTTCTTTGCAGTGAACGTAGCAGTATTTGTGGCAGCAGGGAACGCTTCTACCCAGTTGGAAAACACTTCGATACATACTAACACATATTTCAAATTCCTACAGGGTGGTAACTGTATGAAGTCGATTTGTATTACCTGAAAAGTTCCGTCTGTAGGAGGGATATGGGATGGCTCTGTTGGTATTGTCTTACCAATATTCTTCCTCAAGCAAATGAAACGTCATTGCTCTCTTACCTGCATGAGAAGAGAATCCTGGCGCACACCAGTAGGCTCTTACCATTTGCACATACCCTCTTTGCCCAGATGAGTCAGACCATGTGTCGCCTCAGCTAGACTTGGAAGATATGCTCTGGGGGCCACTGGCTTACCGTTGTCAAAGTCTAAAAATATTGCAGTACACACATCACGTACAAACTACACACAGATGGCCTCCGTGCGTGTACTTGTTCTGTTGTGCGTGCACATATTCGCAATTTGCATATGGTCGCTCCCGCGGTCCTGCGCATTGGTGCGTGGTATGGGTATTTACGGTAGAGTTTGTGAACGCATGAAAAGCCATCAAAATTAGATTTTACTCACCGGTAAATCTATTTCACGTAGTCCGTAGTGGATGCTGGGAACTCCGTAAGGACCATGGGGAATAGCGGCTCCGCAGGAGACTGGGCACAACTAAAGAAAGCTTTAGGTCACCTGGTGTGCACTGGCTCCTCCCACTATGACCCTCCTCCAAGCCTCAGTTAGGACACTGTGCCTGGACGAGCTGACATAATAAGGAAGGATTTTGAATCCCGGGTAAGACTCATACCAGCCACACCAATCACACCGTATAACTCGTGATACTATACCCAGTTAACAGTATGAATATAACTGAGCCTCTCAACAGATGGCTCAACAATAACCCTTTAGTTAGGCAATAACTATATACAAGTATTGCAGACAATCCGCACTTGGGATGGGCGCCCAGCATCCACTACGGACTACGAGAAATAGATTTACCGGTGAGTAAAATCTTATTTTCTCAGACGTCCTAGTGGATGCTGGGAACTCCGTAAGGACCATGGGGATTATACCAAAGCTCCCAAACGGGCGGGAGAGTGCGGATGACTCTGCAGCACCGAATGAGAGAACTCCAGGTCCTCCTCAGCCAGGGTATCAATTTTGTAGAATTTAGCAAACGTGTTTGCCCCTGACCAAGTTGCAGCTCGGCAAAGTTGGAAAGCCGAGACCCCTCGGGCAGCTGCCCAAGATGAGCCCACCTTCCTTGGCTTTTACAGATTTGGGCTGCGGTAGTCCAGCCGCAGAATGCGCCAGCTGAATTGTGCTACAAATCCAGCGAGCAATAGTCTGCTTAGAAGCAGGAGCACCCAGTTTGCTGGGTGCATACAGGATAAACAGCGAGTCAGTTCTCCTGACTCTAGCCGTCCTGGAAACATAATTTTTCAAGGGCCTGACTACGTCCAGTAACTTGGAATCCTCCAAGTCCCTAGTAGCCGCAGGCACTACAATAGTTGGTACAAGTGAAAAGCTGATAACACCTTAGGGAGAAACTGGGGACGAGTCCTCAATTCTGCCCTATCCATATGGAAAATCAGATAAGGACTTTTATATGACAAAGCCGCCAATTCTGATACACGCCTGGCCGAAGCCAAGGCCAATAACATGACCACTTTCCGCGTGAGATATTTTAGATCCACGGTTTCTAGTGGCTCACACCAATGTGATTTTAAGAAACTCTACACCACGTTGAGAACCCAAGGTGCCACTGGAGGCACAACCGGGGGCTGAATATGCAGCACTCCTTTTACAATGTCGGAACTTCAGGTACTGAAGCTAGTTCTTTTTGGAAGAAAATCGACAGAGCCGAGATCTGTACCTTAATGGAGCCTAATTTTAGGCCCATAGACACTCCTGCTTGTAGGAAATGCAGAAATCGACCTAGTTGAAATTCCTCTGTTGGGGCCTTTTTGGCCTCACACCAAGCAACATATTTTCGCCATATGCGGTGATAATGTTTTGCAGTTACATCTTTCCTGGCTTGAATCAGCGTAGGAATGACTTCCTCCGGAATGCCCTTTTCCTTTAGGATCTGGCGTTCAACCGCCATGCCGTCAAAACGTAGCCGCGGTAAGTCTTGGAACAGACAGGGCCCCTGCTGCCGCAGGTCCTGTCTGAGCGGCAGAGGCCATGGGTCCTCTGATATAATTTCTTGAAGTTCTGGGTACCAAGCTCTTCTTGGCCAATCCGGAACCACGAGTATCGTTCTTACTCCTCGCCTTCCTATTATTCTCAGTACCTTTTGTATGAGAGGCAGAGGGAGGAACACATAAACCGACTGGTACACCCACGGTGTTACCAGAGCATCCACAGCTATCGCCTGAGGGTCCTTTGACCTGGCGCAATATCTTTTATAGCTTTTTGTTGAGGCGGGACGCCATCATGTCCACCTGTGGCCTTTCCCAATGGTGTACAATCCTTTGGAAGACTTCTGGATGAAATCCCCACTCTCCCGGGTGGAGGTGGTGTCCGCTGAGAAGATCTGCTTCCCAGTCGTCCACTCCGGGAATGAACACTGCTGACAGTGTTAACACATGATTTTCCGCCCATCGGAGAATCCTTGTGGCTTCTGCCATCGCCATCCTGCTTCTTGTGCCGCCCCATTGGTTTACATGGGCGACTGCCGTGATGTTGTCTGATTGGATCAGTACCGGCTGGTTTTGAAGCAGAGGCCTTGCCTGACTCAGGGCATTGTAAATGGCCCTCAGTTCCAGAATATTTATGTGTAGGGAAATCACTTGACTTGACCAAAGTCCCTGGAAGTTTTTTCCCTGTGTGACTGCCCCCCAGCCTCAAAGGCTGGCATCCATGGTCACTAGGACCTAGTCCTGTATGCCGAACCTGCGGCCCTCTTGCATGGAACCTGCCGAATGGGATTGCTTCATAGGAAGCTACCATTTTTTCCCAGGACTCGCGTGCAATGATGCACCGATACCTGTTTTTGCTTCAGGAGGTCTCTGACTAGAGATGACAGTTCCTTGGCTTTCTCCTCCGGGAGAAACACTTATTTCTGTTCTGTGTCCAGAACCATCCCCAGGAACAGTAGACGTGTCGTAGGAACCAGCTGTGACTTTGGACTGTTTAGAATCCAACCGTGCTGTTGTAGCACTTTCCAAAATAGTGCTACCCCGACTAGCAACTGCTCCTTGGACCTTGCCCTTATAAGGATATTGTCCAAGTACGGGATAATTAAAACTCCCTTTTTTTTTTGAAGGAGTATCATCATTTTGGCCATTACCTTGGTAAACACCCTCGGTGCCATGTACAGTCCAAACGGCAGTGTCTGGACTTGGTAATGGTAATCCTGTACCACAAATCTGAGGTACTCCTGGCGAGGATGGTAAATGGGGACATGCAGGTAAGCATCCTTGATGTCCCGGGATCCCATGTAATCCCCCTCGTCCAGGCTTGCAATAACCGCCCTGAGCGATTCCATCTTGAACTTGAATTTTTTTTTTATGTATGTGTTCAAGGATTTTAAATATAAAATGGGTCACACCGAACCATGCGGTTTCGGTACCCCAAACCGTGTGGAATAGTAACCCCGTCCTTGTTGAAGTAGGGGCACCTTGAGTATTACCTGCTGGGAATACAGCTTATTAATTGCCTCTAGCGCAGCCTCCCTGCCTGAGGGAGTTGTCGGCAAGGCATATTTGAGGAAACGGCGGGGGGGGAGACATCTCGAATTCCAGCTTGTACCCCTGAAATACTACTTGAATGAAACAGGGATCCACCTGTGAGCGAGCCCACTGATCGCTGAAATTTTTGAGACGGCCCCCCACCGTACCTGGCTACACCTGTGGAGCCCCCGCGTCATGCTGTGGACTCAGAGGAAGCGAGAGAAGAATTTTGATTCTGGGAACAGGCTGACTGGTGCAGCTTTTTCCCTCTCCCCATGTCTCTGTACAGAAAGGAAGCGCCTTTGACCCGCTTGCTTTTCTGAAGCCGAAAGGACTGTACCTGATAATACAGTGCTTTCTTAGTCTGTGAGGAAACCTGAGGTAATGGATACGAGGTCCCAGAGACCATCCCCAAATAATTCCTCACCCTTATAAGGCAGAGTCTCTATGCGCCTTTTAAAGTCAGCATCACCTGTCCAGTGACAGGTCTCTAATACCCTCCTGACAGAATGGTCATTACATTCATTTTGGATGCCAGCCGGCAAAATATCCCTCTGTGCATCCCTCATATATAAGACGACGTCTTTAATATGTTCTCATGTGTGACAGGGTCACCGACCACGCTGCAGCAGCACGATCTGCAGGTCTCAGTCTAGTACCTGAGTGTGTAATTACAGACTTCAGGATAGCCTCCTGCTTTTTATCAACAGGTACCTTCAAAGTGGCCGTTCCTAAAACGGCAGTGCCACCTTTTTTGACAACCGTGTGAGCGCCTTATCCACCCTAGGGGATATCTCCCAGCGTAACTTATCCTCTGGCGGGAAAGGGTACGCCATCAGTAACTTTTTAGAAATTACCAGTTTCTTATCGGGGGGAACCCACGCTTTTCACACACTTCATTCATTCATCTGATGGGGGAACAAAACACTGCCTGCTTTTTCTCCCCAAACATAAAACCCTTTTTTAGTGGTACTTGGGTTAATGTCAGAAATGTGTAACACATTTTTTATTGCCGGGATTAAGTCACGGATGTTCCTAGTGGATTGTGTATATGTCTCAACCTTGTCGACACTGGAGTCAGACTCCGTGTCGACATCTGTGTCTGCCATCTGAGTGAGCGGGCATTTTTTGAGCCCCTGATGGCCTTTGAGACGCCTGGGCAGGCGCGGACTGAGAAGCCGGCTGTCCCACAGCTGTTACGTCATCCACCCTTTTATGTAAGGAGTTGACACTGTCGGTTAATACCTTTCACCTAACCATCCACTCTGGTGTCGGCCCCACAGGGGGCGACATCACATTTATCGGCATCTGCTCCGTCACCATATAAGCCTCCTCATTAAACATGTCGACACAGCTGTACCGACACACCGCACACACACAGGGAATGCTCTGACTGAGGACAGGACCCCACAAAGCCCTTTGGGGAGACAGAGAGAGAGTATGCCAGCACACACCAGAGCGCTATATAATGTGGGGATTAACACTATAACTGAGTGAAATTTCCCCAATAGCTGCTTGTATATATAATATTGCGCCTAAATTTAGTGCCCCCCCCCTCTCTTTTTAACCCTTTGAGCCTGAAAACTACAGGGGAGAGCCTGGGGAGCTTTCTTCCAGCTGCACTGTGAAGAGAAAATGGCGCCAGTGTGTCTGAGGGAGATAGCTCCGCCCCTTTTTCGCTGACTTTTCTCCCGCTTTTTTCTGGATTCTGGCAGGGGTATTTACCACATATATAGCCTCTGGGGCTATATATTGTGGTATTTTTGCCAGCCAAGGTGTTAATATTGCTGCTCAGGGCGCCCCCCCTCCAGCGCCCTGCACCCTCAGTGACCGGAGTGTGAGGTGTACATGAGGAGCAATGGCGCACAGCTGCAGTGCTGTGCGCTACCTTGGTGAAGACTGATGTCTTCTGCCGCCGATTTTCCGGACCTCTTCTTGCTTCTGGCTCTGTAAGGGGGACGGCGGCGCGGCTCCGGGACCGAACACCAAGGACTGGGCCTGCGGTCTATCCCTCTGGAGCTAATGGTGTCCAGTAGCCTAAGAAGCCCAATCCGGCTGCAAGCAGGCGAGTTCGCTTCTTCTCCCCTTAGTCCCTCGCTGCAGTGAGCCTGTTGCCAGCAGGTCTCACTGAAAATAAAAAACCTAAATCTATACTTTCTTTCTAAGGGCTCAGGAGAGCCCCTAGTGTGCATCCAACCTCGGCCGGGCACAAAATCTAACTGAGGCTTGGAGGAGGGTCATAGTGGGAGGAGCCAGTGCACACCAGGTGACCTAAAGCTTTCTTTAGTTGTGCCCAGTCTCCTGCGGAGCCGCTATTCCCCATGGTCCTTACGGAGTTCCCAGCATCCACTAGGACGTCAGAGAAAACACATTACATATTTAATCCAAATAGTGCACAATGTACACATAGCCTCCCTGCACCACATCAGAAAGTAACAGCAGTTTAAATGGTTTCAGAACAAAGGGATTCACCTTTACAGAATAGGAGGGGACAGAACAAGGTTATAAGGTGGTGTTTGGTATCCGGCTGAAGGGTATTTTAAGGGTAACATTCCGGTGTTGGTTTGAGGAAGATTGTATGTTCCTGCGGATAGTTATGTGCAGGAGCAGAATATAGATATAAACTGTATTTACTGTACATTATGTATGCGGCGGGAATCCAGAGGAGACCACCCACAAGAGCAGTTGGGAAAGACATCGCCTACCTATTCAAACCGACCTATGACCTGTACTGTAAATGTGCATCCCTGTGTCCAATGGACAAAGAGATTACAGTATCTATTGTATTGCTTTTTGGAAGAATTGTATAAAGAGAGCCTGCTGCAGGCCTGGTCAGACACAAGACTCACAACGTTATCTAACAGGTAATGGAGGACCAGACCGGGAAGCGCAAGCGAATTCACTCACGTATGTACCATTGAATGTAGCCATTTACTCTGTTATATTGTATTGTATTATTTGTATTGTAACCCCCTTTCAGCAATAATACGCTGTGGTTTCGGAACCCAGTGGTTTAATTACAATCTGGTGTCGTGTCTTCATTGCCCTGCTATGGTTTAAAGTGTATTATCATTGCATTGCTGTAAAAGGTTTAAAGTGTATCTCTGGGTGTGTACGTGCTGTGAGTACTTTGTACCGTCAGCGCGGCGTTTGTACGCTGAGTCCGTGCACAGTACAGGACTTTGTACGCTAATAGCGGACAAAGTATGCAGAGTGTGTATTAAGTATAGCGGCCGCAGCGGCTCCATGGTAAAGAGTATTTAAGGTGTGTTTAAGGTATAGCTTTCATTCCTGTAAGATAATCAGCATTATCAATTGGGGGCTCCTCCGGTTTTCCACATACTTACTACCTAACAGGTCACAGCAGACTTAATCTATCAGCAAAGGGTGGACAGAAAGTTATCCTACGTATCCTTTTCCTGGTCGATGGATGCACTGAAAACCCTACTTGATTGCTGATTAGATGGCGTCTGCTCTGTATGGTTTGTAGAGATGTTGGTAGAACTCGTAAGGTAAACAGGAAAAAAGCTATTTAAAATCTGTGAATTTTTTTTGGCGCCAAAAGCGTACACGGCACCCATACTTTGCATACTCTCTCACATTGTTGCCATAAACATTCAAATTGCTAGATTTATTTAGACCTGTGTGAAACCGGAGATATTTGTTGCTATATAGTTAAAAATAAAATAAGTATTTAAGGAAGTAAGAGTAAAATCACAAAACGCATTTCTGGCCCAGTAGTAAGAGGGTTAAAACGGAACAAGTGTGGATTGTGTTTAGTGGGCAATAGTAGTTTTATTGCTCACATTTATAGAATTGTATGATTTGTGCTGTTGCGGACGTACGGTTTTGTACACGTGTCCCGGACACAGTACGGAACTGCACACGCGGCGTAAGCGACACGCACGGTAGCGTGTTTACGCAAATTGCGTAGGAAGTACGGTCGCTAAGTACAAATTACACAATAGTTCGTTTAGTTTAAAGGCGGGACAATAGCCACGCTACAATAGCACCAAACTACCCGGTTTCTAAAGAAATTTAATATAAAAACAAAATTTTGTATAAATAATTTTTTTTATTGCCTCTGGGGGTAAAGTTGCCAACTTGAATGAATCCAAATTTTCTGTACAGAAAAATAAAGTGTATTTGAGTGAGTGAATGCAGGAGTGGGTGGATACTGAACCCAAGAACTGAAGTGGTCTGAAGTGGTAACACTGGGTTAGTAGAGGCCCGGTGGCGTAGGGTTCGCTACCCTGCGTTATTAGGAACTGAAGTGGTATCCCATACAACTGAAGTGGCCTAAAGTGGTCTGGAGTGGTCTAGGCTAAAGTGGTCTACAGCAATTGTAGGGCATATAGATAACTAGTATCTATAGGCTATGCTATTGCATCGCATGTCTGTGTGTTCCGCACAGCACAACGTGATACCATTGTGTCATATGCGCTGTGGAAGAGCATACGCAGACGTGAGTGAATAGACAAAAAGGCGTTTTTCTTTGACAACGTCGGGAAATCTCCCTGGTGGGCTTCACTGGAAAGGGTGAAGGATAGTTATCTAATTTCTCTGTTTTTTACCCTACAAACAATTCCAGTTAAGATACCGAAAATTTAATTTTTCGCTGCCTCTCTCATGAAAATATTCCAAACAGAACTTCCACCGAAAGAAATTACGGTGTAAGGTCTGATAGGAGCCCTAAGTTGGGTACATTGCGATCCGCTACCAACAGTGTATCGTTGTACTGGCCAGCGTGGGCGAGAGCGAGTGGAAGGCGCTCGGGTATACTTCCACCGTCTACTTATATTGAGTATTTTGGTGTTTGTGGGAATTTTTTAAAGTTATTGGAAAAGACCCACAAATATGGGAGCCAGTTGCTCAAGTAAGAGACGTTTAGACAGGGTTCAGGCAGAATTGTGGCCAAAAGGCTCAGCAAGGTTTATTATGTGTGAAAAATATGGTTCACACACAGAAGTTTTATGCAATGAGTGGGTATGTATGACTAACAATGATAGGGAACCATTCCCTAGGGTGGGCAGCTTTGAACCAGAGGTACTGCAGAATGTAAGCAGTAAAATATGTCTTCTTAAATCCAGAAAACAAAGGATTAGACATAATGATTGTTTAAAATTATGGCAGCAAGAGGGGGATATGCAAAGAGAACAAATTCGCAAAACAGGTTCAAAACCTAGCGGGAATGAGAACACAAACACACCATTGTCGACACAGGTCGAAGGGGAAGAGATGGCTACAGTCAATGGTATATCCGTAAATGATAGTAGTATGCTAAAACAATGTATTAACCCTAATTTTTGCAAGATGTATCCTGTTTTGAAGTCTTTTCAAGGTTATAGGTCACAAGAAGATGAAGGATCCAGCCAAATTCCAGCTCTCCTCCAAGCAGTCACCTCACAGGGAACTCAGGTGGGGCCTGTCCAACCAGGTAGAGCAGTAACAATATTCCCCAATGAAAGAACTGGTGAGGTCACAGCTACCGGTAAGTGTGAGACAGTTCATTGCACAGAGAAAACAACACCTCACAGTAAACAGATTAGGAACGGAATGGTAGGATTACACCCTGTCTTGGAAATAGTAACCCCCAATGGGGGAACCGATAGTCAGGGAATAATCCTCACCAGGAATAATGCAATGTATTGCCCGTTGCCCAGAGATGAGCTGCGATCAATCATTTCAGAATTCCCCGACCCTCGGAAGCATTTAGCCAGATGTCAGAAATTTATCAGAGATCTGGGTAATGTGTATGAACCGACAAACAAACACTGGCGGATATTTTTTAAAGCGTGCCTACCCCCTAATATTGACACCCAAAAATGTATCACTGATTGTAGGTTAGAGTCGGATAGTCTTATGACTGACAAACACAATCAGGAGAACTTAGAACGAATTAATAGACAACTAGAGTTGTGTTTCCCCATTAATGTTAAGTGGAGAAAAATTTTCTCCATAAAACAGAGGGAAAATGAAATGACATCTGAATATTTCCATCGGGCCCTGCAAATAATGGATAGATACATTGGGGTATCAGATACAGGGAACGATGCGAATTATAGGGAAGTGGCTGTCTCTGTGCTAATGGACGGACTCAGTAAGACAGTAAGGGACAGGGTACAAACATTTTTGCCTGATTGGAGAGGGGCCACAGTAGCTTGTCTTAGAGAGTGCGCGATTGAACACCATAAGAATATTGCCAGGCGTAGAGAACTGCAGGAGGAGAGGCTGAGGATTGAAAGAATACAGGCTCTTACACCAAAGTCTCATCAACCTAAACCCCAAAACCCGGATAGTAAGAAAAGACCTAGGATATGTTACACTTGTAGGAAGGAAGGGCATGTTGCCAGAGATTGTAGGAGTAGTAGGACACATAGTCGATATAGACCCCTAGACAGAGAAAACAAGCCACGTTATTAAACACATAGACGGGATCAAGGGACATATAGTAAGGAATCACGAGCCATATAGAAAACACAGATTCGGTTAATGGGAAGAACAGAATAAATGCAACTTTACCCTTTTGACAGAACTTACTGGGGTTAGGAGGAGGTCTCTAAACTTTTGCTTCTTTCTCTAGCAGAAGTGACCTCTAATTAACCTAACAGGAGTTTTGTTAAAGATGGTATACATATTGAGTGCTCCCGCCCAGGAAGCACAAAGTATGTTGGATACCCACGAAGACTAATGTTGCATTTCACTGTTCTAGATGCATGTCCATCACAGGTAGAGGAAATTATCTCAAAGATACCGGGTTCCCTATGAACTTAGAATGGACAGGACACTGGATTGATGGCTGGGATAGTCCCAGTAGAGATATAACACACATAGAATTTCTTTTAGGGGAGCAGACCGAGTAGAGAATCATTCCCCCGTAGTGCCAAATCCAGATGTCAAATTTTGTAAAATATTCTTTGCCTCTACAAAATTATCTGTTACTAAACTCTATGTGATTTGTCTTCAAAGTTTCCTCTTCATCTCTTACGTTCACCGACAAGATTACAGTTCAAACGCCACATGCCTACTCGGTCTTTCAGAGCTCTGCCCAAAACCAGTATATCTCACCAGCATAGGGACACCAGTATTAACGCAGTGTGCCTGGTCATGCACAAAGGGTGGAGAATGGGAATACTGGTGAAGGGAGACTGCATAGACACCGATATGCATGATGGTGTGACAGCCTGATGGTGAACGCAAATCTGACAAATTTTCTTTTTATTATTTCCCCTCTCTTTTCACTTTCCACAGACGGTTTACTTCACACAACTGATAGCACACAACAATTAATTGAAATGCAAGATTTGTGTTCATTACAGGAAAAGGTAGTCTGGAGGTCAAAGGGATATGGCCAGGAATCCTCGGGACTGTGGACAGGTGGACAAGGTAAGCCAGTGGCCCCCAGAGCATATCTTCCAAGCTTAGCTGAGGCGGCACACGGTCTGACTCATCTGGGTAAAGAGGGTATGTGTAAGCTGGTGAGTGCCTACTGGTGTGCGCCAGGATTCTCTTCTCATGCAGGTAAGAGAGCAATGACATGTTTTACTTGCTTGAGGAAGAATATTGGAAAGTCAATACCAACAGAGCCATCCCATATCCAGGGACATGCAGGCAGGGGAGGCAGTGCCTCCCCTGTCATAATGATTAAAATAATATAAAGAAAATACAAATAACAGATTCTACTTTGTATTATTTTAATCATTTTTACCTGACATTCCAGCTAAATCTCTATGGGAGGCAGCGAGAGCGCTGCCTCCCAGTGACAATGATATAGTGTCTGAAGAGAGGGGCGGGCAGGGGGCGGAGCCAAGTCACGGGCTGCAAAAGCCCATTGAAAAATGACTGGAAAGCGGCACCAGCACAGTTGCCTCATTGACAGGGGCTGTGCCTCCAGGCCACATGAAGGCACACCCCTGTCAATCATTGGACAGCGGCAGGGGGTGGGCTGGGACGGACGGGCAGAGAGCCAGATGCCTCCATTCCGATTGGCCGCATGTCCCCGCTGCTCACAGCCGCTTCTCGCGTACCAAGATCCGACAAGCGGGAGCTTCTGTGTGCTGCGCTCCAGCGCGGCCTTCCCCCCCCCCCCCTCCCCACCGCTCCTGTTTTCTCAGCCCCGGCTCTCTGTCTCGGTCCCCCCTGTGCTCAACAGTCTGACTTCTCTCCTGGCTGGCCCCCGTGTTGACTGCTGAGCTGATCTCCAGCGCCCCCCCCCCCCGCTCCTCTTGGCCTGCGGTCACAGTGTACAGACTGAGGAGGGAGCGCCGGGTCAGGAGCCTGCAGCAGCGCCGGAAGAAGGAATCATGTAAGTGGCTGCACTACATTACACTACACTACAGTACACTATACTACACTACATTACAGTACACTATACTACACTACATTACACTACAGTACACTATGCTACACTACATTACACCCTAAGGGTAGAGGGGCGGATGCAAAGTGCTCTACCTGCCGTTATGTGTAAAAAGGGGACACAGGCTGCCGTAATGTGTAAAAAGGGGGAATCTGTCCGCCGTAGTGTGTAAAGGGACGCTGTCCACCGTAATGTGTAAAAAGGGGACGCTGGCTGCCGTAATGTGTAAAAAGGGGACGCTGTCTGTCATAATGTGTAAAAAAGGGGACACTGTGTGCCGTAATGTGCAAAATGGGGACGCTGTCTACCGTAATGTGTAAAAAGGGTACGCTGTCTGCCATTATGTTTAAAAAAGGGGTCGCTGCCTGCCGTAATGTGTAAAAAAAGGGGAATCTGTCCGCCGTAATGTGTAAAAAGGGTGACGCTGTCTGTCATAATGTGTAAAAAAAGGGGGCACTGTGTGCCGTAATGTGCAAAATGGGGAAGCTGCCTGCCGTAATGTGTAAAAAGGGGACGCTGTCTGCCATTATGTTTAAAAAAGGGGTCGCTGCCTGCCGTAATGTGTAAAAATGGGGAATCTGTCCGCCGTAATGTGTAAAAAGTGGGACGCTGTCTGCCGCAATGTGTAAAAAGGGGGATGCTGTCTGCCGTAATGTTTAAAAAGGGATCTCTACCTGCCGTAATGTGTAATAGGAGGCTGTACCTGCCGTAATGTGTAAAAGGGAGCTCTGCCTGGCGTAATTTGTCTAAGTGGCGCTACTGTGCAGCGTAATTTGACTAATGGAAGCCCTGGACAACAAAATTGCATTCATGTCCTCCTCCCAGTCCCAAACATTAATTATTATAATTTTTTCTATAAAAGTTTACAATATATCACAAGTATGATGAGCAGGCAGGCAGCGGGCATTGGCGGCATCGGACTGAGATGCAAATTAGTGGCGGAGGACTGGGTCAGTTGATGGTGGGCGAGTTTGTAAGCCATTGGCGGTGGCAGCAGGCATCGGCGCAGGGGCAGTAGCGGGCATTGGCTATGCGGCGGTAGGGGTCATTGGCAGGATTCGGCGGACATTATGGCTGTAGTGCCTCACCAGCCACTGACCTTACCGCACGCCACTGCCCATATCCCTCCGACAGACGGACCTTTTCAGGTAATACAAATCGATTTCATACAGTTACCACCCTGTAGTAATTTAAAATGTGTTAGTTTGTATTGACGTATTTTCTAATTGGGTAGAAGCGTTCCCTGCTGCCACAAATACTGCTACGTTCACTGCAAAGAAAATTGTGCAGGAATTTGTGGGTAGATATGGTATCCCTAGAATAATTGAAAGTGATAGGGGTACCCATTTTACAGGTGAAGTCTTTCAGGTCATGTGCAAGCTGATGGGAATTAATAGCAAGCTGCATACTCCGTACCGTCCACAGGCGAGTGCAAAGGTGGAGAGAGTGAATAGCACTATTAAGAACAAGCTGAGCAAATTAATGGCTGAAACTGGATTGTCGTGGCCAGAAGCTTTGCCACTAGTGTTGTACAGCATCAGAACCACTCCCAGGTCTCCCCTTAACTTATCACCCTTTGAAATTCTTTTTGGTCGACAACCTCATGTAATGATAGACCCCCAGGATGATTTGAAATGCAATAATGAAGTGACTGTGAAATATTTGGTTGGGATGAGCCAGCAGCTGAGAAATCAACAAAGAAATTTAAAGCTGGTGATTCTTGACCTGCCGAACAGTAATTGTCATGACATTGAACCTGGGAATTATGTGATGATTCGAAATTTCTTACACTCAGGTTGCCTCATAGACAGGTGGGAAGGACCATATCAAGTCTTGTTAACCAGCACAACAGCATTGAAGGTCGCCGAAAGAGAGACTTGGATCCACTCGTCCCACTGCAAGAAGGTCGCTGACCCGGAGAGAACTCGTGACAAAGAGCAGAGTGTAGAGAATCTCGTATCACTGGAGTGTCTGTTCCGGGAAAGTTGAGAGGCAGGACTGTTGAAGGGCATCTGAGCACAGAGAGTAACAAGAGCTAGAACGGTTGTCGTACCACTTTCTTTTTTCACCTCCCCCTGCATTTTTCCTTTCTTTTCTCCTCCTTATTTTCCTCCTTTCCCCTAACGAAATGGATCGATCGCAAGAGACTGCGTTTCGGGTTCTATTAGTAATTCTGGTTTTGATAAGAACAGTGTGTTTTGGTGAGGGCCCCAGAGAGGTCGAGCAGGGATCTGGAATGGGTTCTGATGGCAAGTATGAATTTGTAGGATCTCAGGATCAGCACATCATTTTGGTAAAGGCTGGCATCCGTAAGCACTCTGGTAGTCAGGGAGCTCGGAGGCACTGTGAGGGGTTATTGTCTGATGAATATTTTGTATTTGTAGGAATTGTGAGAATATAGTTGAGGATGTGTGCATCCAGAGATGTCAGTCCAACCTTAATATCGACATGGACCATCATCCGTTGAGTGATTACCACTCACTAGTGGGTAAGGTCTTAAATCGGACAAAATGCTGGGTGTGCTCACAGGTACCTCAAGGTCAGAGCAAGTCAGGATTAGTACCGTACCCTTTAGCAATAGATGAGGTACTCGAATTACGGGGTGGGAGACCGGTGGACAAGAAATTCAATACTTCTAGGCCCCCTAGTTTGAAGCTCCACCAGTATCATGTAGACAGATCCTTATTATTTTTTTTGGTTCAATCATTTTTATTGAAATAGGGTTTTGTACATTTCAAATATAGAGAATCAGTAACAGTATAAATGTAACAGAAAGATAACAGAGAAGAGATATTCCATAAAGGAATCCAGTTGTATTCACCAGGTCTCGTAGTGAAGATTAGTATAATTCTAAGTTCAGAGGATGATAGGTCAAAGACCCACTATATTACTAAGAAGTTAAACCTAAAAAAATAACAAGGGGGGGGAGAGACAAACAAAGACGAGACAGGATAAGGAGGGGAAGTACAAATAGGGGAAGCACAATCGGAACACCTTACATTATGTGCCATTATATAGTAGATGAGTAAACCAGCTATCGATTTACATTCCTGGGAGGATTTTAACCCAAAAAAATACAGTGAAACATGAGCTTAGTATCCAGAAACAAACAAAAAAAAAAAAAAAGGCAATCAAAATCAAAACAGAGGTCAGGATAAGTTAACATAACAATATATCATCAAGTGATAAAGAGCTTCAATGTGGGTGGCGTTAGTGACAAGAAATCAGGAAGAATTCTCATTTCAGTAATAGAAATAGACATCTATCATAATACATCCTGATAATATTAAAAGTATGGAAAAAGAGGGGTTAAACCTTGCTCAAGTGGGGAGGGGAGTCTAGAACAAAAGGGGCTGTTGTGTCAGATCAAGGGTGCATAGATAATACTTCCATTTCAAGACAAATTTATCATAGGAAAGAGAGGGATCTAATGCCAATGAACGTCTGTCAAAAAGGAGTAATTGCAGCATTCTATTCTTCAGTTCGTATAGGGTCGGAGCTGAGCGTACTGTCCAGTGTGTTAAAATCAGTTTTTTGGACATAGTCAGTACGATTGTGAGTAGAGGTATAATAGATGATGTGTCTGCCGGGAGTGTCCAATTTCTAAAATTCATGCAGAGGCATGCAAGAGGGTCAGCAATTAATGAGGTAGAAAATAGCGTGTTGATAAAGACTAGAACCTTCCTCCAGAATTTGAGTATTTTTGAGCATGACCAGAAGCAATGAAAAAATGTAGCATTCATCATTTTGCATTTGCAGCATTCACCCGTCTCAGAGGAATGCATGTATTTTCTCTGGGCCGGGGTGATATAGAGTCGATGTAAAGTCTTAAAGTGAACTTCTTGGAGATGGGCTGACTGGAGAATTTTCATGGTGGTATGATGATGAGAAATTAATACCTGGGTAGTAGTAACTTCCGGACAGTCCGTGGACCAAGACGTAAGGAGAGGGGTAAGCGGATCTTTGTCAGTGGTGTCAAGAAGTAATTTATATAGAAAGGCTGTTTTATATGCTCCATTATGTAAAGTCATGAAGAGTGGGAGTAAAGGGTCTGGGGGAGAGAAAGAGAGGATAACTGATTTAATGGTGTCAACATAATGTCGAGCTTGGAGGTACATGTAGAAGTTGGAGTGTGGGATATCATAAGTCTCTCGTAGTAAGGTAAAGGTGAGTATTCGCCCTCCAGGATCAAATAATTTGGTGGCAAGGTCTAGTCCTTTTGTGTGCCAATTTGATAAGGAGGAATTGTGCAGCGAAGGGGGAAAATTAGGGTTGCCCCAGAGAGGGATGTAAGGTGAGATTGCATGTTTTCTATTCAGGAGTTTATTTATATGTATCCAGGCGTCATATGACCCCCTTAATAAAATATGATTCAGAATGTGGCGTGGGAGGAGGCGCAGGGGCGTATGTAATAGAGCGCTAGGTGAGAATGGGGAAAAAATAGCATCATCTAGAGAGCGATCTGTGTATGTAGATTTATTAAAAAGCCAGTCCGAGATATACCTAAAATTAATTGACAAGTGATAGAGAGTGAAATCCGGGATGCCCAGTCCTCCCAGTCTAGTCGGATGTGTTAGCTTAGATAGTCTCATCCTGGGTCTCTTGCCGGACCACAGAAATGAGGAGATCAGTGAATTTAACATTTGTACATCCGACTTTGGTAGGGGGGAAGGTATCATTTGGAGACAGTAAAAGATTTTAGGAAAAATTATAGTTTTGATTACAGCAGCTCTACCTAGTAGAGACAGGGGGAGTTTAGTCCATGAATTTAGTTGGGTTTTAATTTTGGAGAATAGGGCTAAGAAATTCGCCTTATAGATCTGAAGGGGATCTCGAGTGATAAGGATACCCAAATATTTGATATGGGAGGGCTGGATTGTGAATTGTGCTAAAGTGGGGTCAATGGCCAAGGATGGTGCTAAAGGAGTGATAGGAAGAATTTCAGATTTGTGGACATTGATCTTGTACCCGGAAGCGGGTCCAAAGGAGGATACAATGTCTATGATTACCGGTATAGAGACTAAAGGATTGGACACAAAGAGCAACATGTCATCTGCGTAGAGAGCAAGTTTCAATTCAGTATTTGCGAGGGGGATACCTGAGAAATCAGTAAATGACCGAAGAGCAAGTGCTAGGGGTTCTAGGGCAATGGCAAAGAGGAGGGTGGAGAGAGGACAACCTTGCCGTGTGCCTTTTTTGATCGGGAAGGGAGGGGATAAGTAGCCATTACAGGCAATTTGGGATGAGGAATTGGTATATAAAGTCCGAATGAAGGATATGTATTGGTCAGTGATTTTAAATTTGGTCATAGTGTCAAATAGATGTGGCCAATGGACGAGATCGAAGGCCTTCTCGGCGTCAATCGATAGAATAAGATTGGGGGAGTCAGTAGACGTCACATAGGTTAGCTTTTGGGTAGCCGCCATAACTTTGCGGACATTGCGTACTGAGTGTCTGCCCTTAATAAAGCCGGTCTGGTCCTGATGGATTATATGGGGGAGGAGGGGGTTAAGACGTTCTGCCAAAATCTTGGTTAGGATTTTATAATCACAATTCAGTAGTGAAATGGGGCGATAAGAGCCAGGATTGGAGAGGTCCCTGCCCGGTTTAGGAATCACTTTGATAATGGCAGAATTAAAGTATGCAGGGATATTTTGGTTAATCAAAATATGATTAAAGACCGATTCAAGAACCGGGGTTAATTTATCAAGGAAAATTCTGTAGAATTCCCCAGAAAATCCATCAGGACCAGGAGCCTTGGCAGGTTTGAGTGACTTAATAGCCTTACTTATTTCAAGAGCGGAAATAGGGGCAGTGAGGGAGTCTGCGAACTCCGTCGGCAATTGTGGATAAGTGAGTTGGGACGAGGTATTGGTCAGTTTCCGTTCGTCCATTACAGGCGAAGTTATAGGAGGGATGGTAGGAGTAGGGTTAGGGGGGGCGTAAATGTCTGTATAGAAGGCTGTCATAACCTGAGAAATTTGTGCAGTGGAATTAGTGAAGGAGCCATCTTGTAGTTTGAGGGGGTGGACAATCATCGGTGCCCTAGTGCCATTGAGGATGTTGGTGAGTAATTTACTCGTCTTATTACCGAATTTGTGAAAGCGATAATGAGAGGAGAAATTCATCTTATCAGACATGGACTGAAGTTATTCCTCAAGAAGGGACTTGGCAGAGAGATACTTGGAGCGTGTAGTAGTGGTAGGTGTCTGGGCATAAGAAGCATAGGCGTCGGTCAATGATTCTTGGAGAGTGGTATAAGAGTGAGAGAGTTGTTTTCGTAAGGAAGCCTCAAAGGCTAAAATAGAACCTTGCAGTACTGATTTGGCCGTCATCCAACAGAGTGAGGGGTCTGTAGCTAGAGTAGTCTTATTATGGACATGAAAATCAGTCCATGCCTGATCTAAGTGTTCTCGAAACTTCAGGGAGCTAAGGAGATAGGCTGGGAATCTCCATGTTCTATATGGTGACAGCTCTTTTTTTGTGTAGAATGAGAAAGTGACAAGTGCATGGTCAGAGAGTATGATAGGGTGTATGTTTGCATCTTGGACTAGGGGAAAAAGAGAGGAGTGAAAAATAAAATCTATGCGAGACAGAGTGTGGTGCGCTGCAGACAGACAAGTAAATTCTCTTTGGGTTGGGTGTAGGGCCCTCCATACGTCTATTAATTGAAGAGTTTTTAACAGTGAAGGAATCCCCAGGGAGGGGGTGGGGTACGCAGTCTTCGCGTGGAGGATCTATCAAGTGTAGGGTGAGCAGTCAGGTCGAAGTCGCCACAGAGAATAATGGGGGCAGACATATGTGGGAGGAGTAATTTAATGAGCTTCTGGAGGAAGGATCTAGAATAGACATTGGGTGCGTAAATAGAGCCAAGAGTATACGTCGCGTTGAATAATGAGAAAGAGATTATCAATATCCTGCCGTCAGGGTCAGAGTAAGTGGACAGTATTTCTATAGGCAGTGATTTGGAGCTTAAAATTACAATTCCTCTGGATTTGGAGTTATAGGGGGCGGAGGCCAGAATTTTCCATTTAAGCATTTGGAATTTCAAAATCTCAGGGGGTAAAAGATGTGTTTCTTGGAGACATGCAATATCTATAGACTGTTTATGTAAATATAATAAAACCTTACGGCGTTTAGCCGGAGAGTGGATGCCACCGACATTGAAGGAACCTATCTTCAGCTCAGTCATATGTGTCTGGATGAGAGCACAATCCGTCCATCTGGACATGACTCTGTCGGAGCAAAATGGCGGTGAACCTAAATGAGGACAAACACGAGGAGAGAAAAGGGGGGGAAAACATGCAATGACAAGACATGGGGAATACAAGAAAACATAACAATAGCACGGTCAACGTGCCAGGTGTCCAAAGGACATAAATGACATTCCGCAAATGTAACAATAGATATAACTGTGGGTTTATCCCATAAAAAGGGATAGCAATAGACAACTGTAGATACCGGGGCATGACAGGTGCCTAGGGACCCTGTATAAAGGACTGACGTAATAAACCTAAACATCAATATTGGGGAGAACCATAAGCTCTGGGTCATATTGAATTAGGGGGGGAGATTATAAGGAAGCATAGACCAAAACAAAAGGGGGGGGGGGGGGGTAAAATAATAACCGGTGGACATATATATGCATCACACAATTACTGGGAAAATACGGAATTTTAAACAAAAAAGACAGTTCTGGGGGTGGCAAGAGTTCAAGCAAGGGTGTCAGTGATGTCAGCAGTGGAATCCTCGCGGTCATCAGATAGGAAGGCGTGTGCATCTTCAGGCGTCGTGAAGTCATAGTGGGTGTCATTTATGAAGATCCTTAGCTTAGCCGGATAAATGAGGGCAAATCGTTGATTCATGGAGACTAGCTTCGAGCAGATAGGAGAAAAGGATTTACGCATACGTGAAAGTTCCACAGAGAAGTCCTGGAAAAGGCGTAGTCGTTTTCCTTCCCACATAAGATTCTGGGTCTTTCGTGATGCTCTCCAGAATGCCACTTTGTGAAGATAGTTTAAACATCGGAATAATGTGACCCTAGGGCGTGATTCATTCGGGCGGGGAGGCGGGCCGACTCGAACTCTCTCCACCACCAGATCTTTACATTCATCTTCAATGCCTAGTAGCTTGGGTAGGGTTACAGAAACAAAAGAAGCCAATGCTGGACCTTTAACATTTTCAGGGAGTCCCACCACCCTGATATTATTGCGATGGGAACGATTTTCAGCGTCATCGAGTTTGTTCCATAATTGATTATTTTCTTTCTGCAGCTTAATAATATCACATTGTGCCAAATGCATATCATGACACAGCGCTCCTATGCGGTTTTCAGAGTCTGAGACTCTAGTAGTAAGGTGCTGCAGCTGCTGTGAGATGTCAGCCACAGCCTTGGATAACAAAGGTGACATTGTGGATTTAATGGCGTCCACAATGTCGCCATACGTAGCGGAAGTGTCCGGGTTGCGGCGTACCTGCGGGAGGTCTGTGAGCTCCTGGGGTGAAGCCACCTTCTTGGTGGACGAGGCGAGGACGCGCCCAGCGCCATGTTGGGATCGGCGCGGCGCTTCTCCTGACGAGGTGGCTGCGGTTTCTGTGAGGCGCCCGGAGCCAGGTACTTGTCCATCTGGAGAGAGGGGGTGATGAGCCGGGTAGCGGTCGCTGTGTGTAGCCGAGAACGGCTACATATTAGCGGGTGAGCGGGTCCCTAAGCGGAGCAGGGGTTTTCAAGCTGCACTCCGCATGCAACCGGAAGCGGAAGCTTCTTTATTATGTTTTAATATTTCCAATTACTGAAAACCGGGAAATTGGGAAGTGACGTGGAATAACCAGACAATTACCTTTTCACACAGAGCTGATAGGATACCCATAGACTCTGAACTTGTACGCCAAATAGCCAACAGTGGGAGGTATTTTCGGTATAGGTATACTCGTGGAAGCAAGACCATGTGGGTTGGAAAAGTATCGCCAGGGTATTGTGCTTGTATCATCCAGCCCGATACTTGTACTGAGCAGATGGGAGAACTAGGGATAGGTTTCTTTACTTGGAAAGTTTGTAATATGGTGATGTCATATTTTGTCCATGTTCTCCCAGATGATGCCTATTTCATATGTGGGAGGAAGGCGTACAAGTGGCTTGCCCCGAGCTCAAAGGGATTGTGTTATATTGGGAGAGTACTGCCAGAGGTCATGACCATAACCCATGATAAAATGAAAGACGTTCACCGCAGTGCTCAGGCTCCTTATACTCATACTCACTATGAACACATCATCAAGAGACACCTCATAGATAGGACAGAGCACGCAGCCTCTGATTTGATCCACAAATCCAGCGGGATTCAATTCCTTCTCGCATTAGACATCACCCGTTCTGCCAGAGGAATTATAAATTATAGGTATATCCATGCGCTAGCGAACTTGATAGATAATATCACTGAGATGTATGACGACACCTTCAGGTATACGGGAAGGGAGTTACAAGCTTACAAGAAGGAACTGATTCAGCACAGGATGGTCCTAAATTACCTCACAGCCGTGACGGGTGGGTACTGTGTTACTCTGGCAACTCAATATGGTGTGAAGTGCTGTACGTATATTACGAACAGCACTGATGATCCAACGGAGATTATCGATCAAAAGATGGACGATATCTTGCAGTTGAAGTGGGAGTTCAGGAGGAAACACAACCTTACCTTGGCGACTGTGAGTAATGAACTGACCGGCTGGGTCTCATGGTTGAACACACGAAATTGGTTCTCAGGTTTAGGAGAGTGGGCTCAAAATGTTATTATGAGTGTAGGGAAGTTTCTCCTTTGAATCCTGGGAGTCGTCATAATTATTGGTATGATATTTAGGTGTGTTCGAATTCTGACGCGGCGCAAGCATGGCACAAAGTTGATGAGTCTAAGGAGCGAGGGCGCTGTTATAGCAGCAGACTAATATTTATGACCCATCCATAGAGACAGTGTTATGATAAGGATTGCAAATGAATTTCATGGCCTGTTTCTTTCACCCGTTTCTCTAACGTCCTAGTGGATACTGGGGACTCCGAAAGGACCATGGGGAATAGCGGCTCCGCAGGAGACTGGGCACAAAGTAAAAGCTTTAGGACTAGCTGGTGTGCACTGGCTCCTCCCCCTATGACCCTCCTCCAAGCCTCAGTTAAGATTTTGTGCCCGAACGAGAAGGGTGCAATCTAGGTGGCTCTCCTGAGCTGCTTAGAGTAAAAGTTTAAATAGGTTTTTTTATTTTCAGTGAGACCTGCTGGCAACAGGCTCACTGCATCGAGGGACTAAGGGGAGAAGAAGCGAACTCACCTGCGTGCAGAGTGGATTGGGCTTCTTAGGCTACTGGACATTAGCTCCAGAGGGACGATCACAGGCCCAGCCATGGATGGGTCCCGGAGCCGCGCCGCCGGCCCCCTTACAGAGCCAGAAGAGTGAAGAGGTCCGGAAAATCGGCGGCAGAAGACGTCCTGTCTTCAATAAGGTAGCGCACAGCACCGCAGCTGTGCGCCATTGCTCTCAGCACACTTCACACTCCGGTCACTGAGGGTGCAGGGCGCTGGGGGGGGCGCCCTGGGACGCAATGAAAATACCTTAAATGGCTAAAAATACATCACATATAGCTCCTGGGCTATATGGATGTATTTAACCCCTGCCAGTTTTCCACAAAAAAGCGGGAGAAAGGCCGCCGAAAAAGGGGCGGAGCCTATCTCAGCACACAAGCGCCATTTTTTCCTCACAGCTCCGTTGGAGGAAGGCTCCCTGACGCTCCCCTGCAGTCCTGACAACAGAAACAGGGTAAAACAAGAGAAGGGGGGCACTAAATTGGCATATTAATATATACAGCAGCTATATTAGGGAAAAACACTTATATAAGGTTATCCCTATATATATATATATATATATATATATATATATATATATATATAGCGCTCTGGTGTGTGCTGGCAAACTCTCCCTCTGTCTCCCCAAAGGGCTAGTGGGGTCCTGTCCTCTATCAGAGCATTCCCTGTGTGTGTGCTGTGTGTCGGTACGCTGTGTCGACATGTATGAGGAAAATGGTGTGGAGGCGGAGCAATTGCCTGTGTTAGTGATGTCACCCCCTAGGGAGTCGACACCTGACTGGATGGTCTTATGGAAAGAATTACGTGATAGTGTCGGCACTTTACAAAAGACTGTTGACGACATGAGACAGCCGGCAAATCAGTTGATACCTGTACAGGCGTCTCAAACACCGTCAGGGGCTATAAAACGCCCGTTACCTCAGGTAGATACAGACACTGACACGGACACTGACTCCAGTGTCGACAGTGAGGAAACAAACGTATTTTCCAGTAGGGCCACACGTTACATGATCACGGCAATGAAGGAGGTTTTGAACATTTCTGATACTACAAGTACCACAAAAAAGGGTATTATGTGGGGTGTGAAAAAACTACCCGTAGTTTTTCCCGAATCAGATGAATTGAATGAGGTGTGTGATGAAGCGTGGGTTTCCCCCGATAAGAAACTGCTAATTTCTAAAAAATTATTGGCATTATACCCTTTCCCGCCAGAGGTTAGGGCGCGTTGGGAAACACCCCCTAGAGTGGATAAGGCGCTCACACGCTTATCAAAACAAGTGGCGTTACCGTCTCCTGATACGGCCACCCTAAAGGAACCAGCTGATAGAAAGCTGGAAAATATCCTTAAGAGTATATACACACATACTGGTATTATACTACGACCAGCAATCGCCTCAGCCTGGATGTGCAGTGCTGGGGTGGCTTGGTCGGATTCCCTGACTGAAAATATTGATACCCTGGACAGGGACAATATATTATTGACTATAGAGCATTTAAAAGAGAGACATTTGCACTCTGGCATCAAGAGTAAGTGCGATGTCCATTTCTGCCAGAAGAGGATTATGGACGCGACAGTGGTCAGGGGATGCGGATTCCAAACGGCATATGGAAGTATTGCCGTATAAAGGGGAGGAGTTATTTGGGGGCGGTCTATCGGACCTGGTGGCCACGGCAACGGCTGGGAAATCCACCTTTTTACCCCAAGTCACCTCGCAGCAGAAAAAGATACAGTCTTTTCAGGCTCAGTCCTTTCGTCCCCATAAGGGCAAGCGGGCAAAAGGCCACTCATATCTGCCCCGGGGCAGAGGAAGGGGAAAAAGACTGCAACAGACAGCTTCTTCCCACGAACAGAAGCCCTCCCCCGCTTCTGCCAAGTCCTCAGCATGACGCTGGGGCCTTACAAGCGGACTCAGGCACGGTGGGGGCCCGTCTCAAGATTTTCAGCGCGCAGTGGGCTCACTCGCAAGTGGACCCCTGGATCCTGCAGGTAGTATCTCAGGGGTACAAATTGGAATTCGAGACGTCTCCCCCTCGCCGGTTCCTGAAGTCTGCTTTACCAACGTCTACCCCCGACAGGGAGGCGGTATTGGAAGCCATTCACAAGCTGTATTCCCAGCAAGTGATAATCAAGGTACCCCTCCTACAACAGGGAAAGGGGTATTACTCCACGCTGTTTGTGGTACCGAAGCCGGACGGCTCGGTGAGACCCATTTTAAATCTGAAAGCCTTGAACACTTACATAAAAAGGTTCAAGTTCAAGATGGAGTCACTCAGAGCAGTGATAGCGAACCTGGAAGAAGGGGACTACATGGTGTCTCTGGACATCAAGGATGCTTACCTCCATGTCCCAATTTGCCCTTCTCACCAAGGGTACCTCAGGTTTGTGGTACAGAACTGTCACTATCAGTTTCAGACGCTGCCATTTGGATTGTCCACGGCACCCCGGGTCTTTACCAAGGTAATGGCCGAAATGATGATTCTTCTTCGAAGAAAAGGCATCTTAATTATCCCTTACTTGGACGATCTCCTGATAAGGGCAAGGTCCAGAGAACAGTTAGAGGTCGGAGTAGCACTATCTCAAATAGTACTACGACAGCACGGATGGATTCTAAATATTCCAAAATCGCAGCTGATTCCGACGACACGTCTGCTGTTCCTAGGGATGATTCTGGACACAGTACAGAAAAAGGTGTTTCTTCCGGAAGAGAAAGCCAGGGAGTTATCCGACCTAGTCAGGAAACTCCTAAGACCAGGCCAGGTGTCAGTGCATCAGTGCACAAGGGTCCTGGGAAAGATGGTGGCTTCTTACGAAGCGATTCCATTCGGCAGATTCCACGCAAGAACTTTTCAGTTGGATCTGCTAGACAAATGGTCCGGATCGCATCTTCAAATGCATCAGCGGATAACCCTGTCTCCAAGGACAAGGGTGTCTCTCCTGTGGTGGTTACAGAGTGCTCATCTCCTAGAGGGCCGCAGATTCGGCATTCAGGATTGGGTCCTGGTGACCACGGATGCCAGCCTGAGAGGCTGGGGAGCAGTCACACAGGGAAAAAATTTCCAGGGCTTGTGGTCAAGCATGGAAACGTCACTTCACATAAATATCCTGGAACTAAGGGCCATTTACAATGCCCTAAGTCAGGCAAGGCCTCTGCTTCAGGGTCAGCCAGTATTGATCCAGTCGGACAACATCACGGCAGTCGCCCACGTAAACAGACAGGGCGGCACAAGAAGCAGGAGGGCAATGACGAAAGTGGCAAGGATTCTTCGCTGGGCGGAAAATCATGTGATAGCACTGTCAGCAGTGTTCATTCCGGGAGTGGACAACTGGGAAGCAGACTTCCTCAGCAGACACGATCTTCACCCGGGGGAGTGGGGACTTCACCCAGAAGTCTTCCACATGATTGTAAACCGTTGGGAAAAACCAAAGGTGGACATGATGGCGTCTCGCCTCAACAAAAAACTGGACAGATATTGCTCCAGGTCAAGGGACCCTCAGGCAATAGCTGTGGACGCTCTGGTAACACCGTGGGTGTACCGGTCAGTGTATGTGTTCCCTCCTCTTCCTCTCATACCAAAAGTACTGAGAATCATAAGAAGGAGAGGAGTGAAGACTATACTCGTGGCTCCGGATTGGCCAAGAAGGACTTGGTACCCGGAAATTCAAGAGATGCTCACGGAAGACCCGTGGCCTCTACCTCTAAGACAGGACCTGCTCCAGCAGGGACCATGTCTGTTCCAAGACTTACCGCGGCTGCGTTTGACGGCATGGCGGTTGAACGCCGGATCCTGAAGGAAAAAGGCATTCCGGATGAAGTCATCCCTACCCTGATCAAAGCCAGGAAGGATGTAACCGTACAACATTATCACCGTATTTGGCGTAAATATGTTGCGTGGTGCGAGGCCAGGAAGGCCCCTACAGAGGAATTTCAACTGGGTCGATTCCTGCATTTCCTGCAAACAGGACTGTCTATGGGCCTCAAATTAGGGTCCATTAAGGTTCAAATTTCGGCCCTGTCGATATTCTTCCAAAAAGAACTAGCTTCTGTTGCTGAAGTTCAGACGTTTGTCAAGGGAGTACTGCATATACAGCCTCCTTTTGTGCCTCCAGTGGCACCTTGGGATCTCAATGTAGTGTTGGGATTCCTAAAATCACATTGGTTTGAACCACTCACCACTGTGGACTTGAAATATCTCACATGGAAAGTGGTAATGCGGTTAGCCCTGGCTTCAGCCAGGCGTGTATCAGAATTGGCGGCTTTATCCTATAAAAGCCCTTACCTAATTTTTCATACGGACAGGGCAGAATTGAGGACTCGTCCTCAATTTCTCCCTAAGGTGGTTTCAGCATTTCACTTAAACCAACCTATTGTGGTGCCTGCGGCTACTAGGGACTTGGAGGATTCCAAGTGTCTGGACGTAGTCAGGGCCCTGAAAATATATGTTTCCAGGACGGCTGGAGTCAGAAAATCTGACTCGCTGTTTATCCTGTATGCACCCAACAAGCTGGGTGCTCCTGCTTCTAAGCAGACGATTGCTCGTTGGATTTGTAGTACAATTCAGCTTGCACATTCTGTGGCAGGCCTGCCACAGCCAAAATCTGTAAAAGCCCATTCCACACGGAAAGTGGGCTCATCTTGGGCGGCTGCCCGAGGGGTCTCGGCTTTACAACTTTGCCGAGCAGCTACTTGGTCAGGGGCAAACACGTTTGCTAAATTCTACAAATTTGATACCCTGGCTGAGGAGGACCTGGAGTTCTCTCATTCGGTGCTGCAGAGTCATCCGCACTCTCCCGCCCGTTTGGGAGCTTTGGTATAATCCCCATGGTCCTTTCGGAGTCCCCAGCATCCACTAGGACGTTAGAGAAAATAAGAATTTACTTACCGATAATTCTATTTCTCATAGTCCGTAGTGGATGCTGGGCGCCCATCCCAAGTGCGGATTGTCTGCATTACTTGTACATAGTTATTGTTACAAAAATCAGGTTATTGTTGTTGTGAGCCATCTTTTCAGAGGCTCCTTCTGTTATCATGCTGTTAACTGGGTTCAGATCACAAGTTGTATGGTGTGATTGGTGTGGCTGGTATGAGTCTTACCCGGGATTCAAAATCCTTCCTTATTGTGTACGCTCGTCCGGGCACAGTATCCTAACTGAGGCTTGGAGGAGGGTCATAGGGGGAGGAGCCAGTGCACACCAGCTAGTCCTAAAGCTTTTACTTTGTGCCCAGTCTCCTGCGGAGCCGCTATTCCCCATGGTCCTTTGGGAGTCCCCAGCATCCACTACGGACTATGAGAAATAGAATTATCGGTAAGTTAATTCTTATTTTTTCTTTTGTTTCCCCCTCTGCCCAGATACATCCATCCGGAAAAGACATCTGCCCTACCCAAAATGTTTATATGAATGTATTTTAGATATGTGTCTTATCTTCATCTCTGCAACCTCCAGTTAATAGCACACATAGTCGACAGGTGATATCCACATATACTAGCACTCACATATGTTTCCCCCTCCATGTATCATCAACTAAATGTGCACCCCGTTTGTTTAAACAAGAAGCCGAAAAGAGTTCGGTAGTGTTTGTTGGCCCATTTACAGACCCTTGATACGGGATGAGAAGGATTTAATGTATACTTCGCAATACCTCGAAGCTTATTTAGAATATATACGGCACGATGATACATGCCCCTCAGACATGGATTCATACATACATGCTTTTTACTATCCCACTAGGTCATACATTTCCTACCTACCACTATCCTCCGACCATCCAAACTTCTGTAGATATTGTGTAGATATTTTTCTGTTTAGTGATTAGATAGTGGCAGTTTATTGGTGACTGCCAAAGGGTGAACTGTCAAAGTCGAAAAATATTGCAGTACACACATCACGTACAAACTACACACAGATGGCTTCCGCGCGTGTACTTGTTCTGTCGTGCGTGCACATATTCGCAATTTGCGTATGGTCGCTCCCGCGGTCCTGCGCATTGGTGCGTGGTATGGGTATTTACGGTAGAGTTTGTGAACGCATGAAAAGCTATCAAAACACATTACATATTTAATCCAAATAGTGCACAATGTACACATAGCCTCCCTGCACCACATCAGAAAGTAACAGCAGTTTAAATGGTTTCAGAACAAAGGGATTCACCTTTACAGAATAGGAGGGGACAGAGCAAGGTTATAAGGTGGTGTTTGGTATCCGGCTGAAGGGTATTTTAAGGGTAACATTCTGGTGTTGGTTTGAGGAAGATCGCATGTTCCTGCGGATAATTATGTGCAGGAGCAGAATATAGATATAAACTGTATTTACTGTACATTATGTATGCGGCGGGAATCCAGAGGAGACCACCCACAAGAGCAGTTGGGAAAGACATCGCCTACCTATTCAAACCGACCTATGACCTCTCCTGTACTGTAAATGTGCATCCCTGTGTCCAATGGACAAAGAGATTACAGTATCTATTGTATTGCTTTTTGGAAGAATTGTATAAAGAGAGCCTACTGCAGGCCTGGTCAGACACAAGACTCACAACGTTATCTAACAGATAACGGAGGACCGGACCGGGAATCGCAAGCGAATTCACTCACGTATGTACCATTGAATGTAGCCATTTACTCTGTTATATTGTATTATATTATTTGTATTGTAACCCCCTTTCAGCAATAATACGCTGTGGTTTCGGAACCCAGCGGTTTAATTACAATCTGGTGTCGTGTCTTCATTGCCCTGCTAAGGTTTAAAGTGTATTATCATTGCATTGCATTGCTGTAAAAGGTTTAAAGTGTATCTCTGGTAGTGATGTGCACCGGAAATTTTTCGGGTTTTGGTTTTGGATTCGGTCCTGCGGCCGTGTTTTGGATTCGGACGCGTTTTGGCAAAACCTCCCTGAAAATTTTTGTCGGATTCGGGTGTGTTTTGGATTCGGGTGTTTTTTTACAAAAAACACTCAAAAACAGCTTAAATCATAGAATTTGGGGGTCATTTTGATCCCATAGTATTATTAACCTCAATAACCATAATTTACACTCATTTTCAGTCTATTCTGAACACCTCACAATATTATTTTTAGTCCTAAAATTTGCACCGAGGTCGCTGGATGGCTAAGCTAAGCGACACAAGTGGCCGACACAAACACCTGGCCCATCTAGGAGTGGCAATGCACGGTCAGGCAGGATGGCACTTCAAAAAAATAGTCCCCAAACAGCACATGATGCAAAGAAAAAAAGAGGGGCACCAAGGTCGCTGTGTGACTTAGCTAAGCGACACAAGTGGCCGACACAAACACCTGGCCCATCTAGGAGTGGCACTACAGTCTCAGACAGGATGGCACTTCAAAAAAATAGTCCCCAAACAGCACATAATGCAAAGAAAAAAAGAGGCGCACCAAGGTCGCTGTGTGACTAAGCTAAGCGACACAAGTGGCCGACACAAACACCTGGCCCATCTAGGAGTGGCACTGCAGTTTTCTAGCGAGAGGATGAGTGCTTCCATCCTCGTGAATCTGAACCACTAGCCATGAACATAGGCCAAGGCCTCAGCCGTTCCTTGCCACTCCGTGCTGTAAATGGCATATTGGCAAGTTTACACTTCTCATCAGACGCTTTCAATTTTGATTTTTGGGTCATTTTACTTAACTTTTGTTTTTTGGATTTTACATGCTCTCTACTATGACATTGGGCATCGGCCTTGGCAGACGACGTTGATGGCATTTCATCGTCTCGGCCATGACTAGTAGCAGCAGCTTCAGCACGAGGTGGAAGTGGATCTTGATCTTTCCCTATTTTAACCTCCACATTTTTGTTCTCCATTTTTTAATGTGTGGAATTATATGCCAGTATCAATAGCAATGGCCTACTACTATATATACTGCGCACAACTGAAATGCACCACAGGTATGGATGGATAGTATACTTGACGACACAGAGGTAGGTAGAGCAGTGGCCTTCCGTACCGTACTGCTATATATACTGGTGGTCACTGTCGGCAAACTGCAAAACTAAAATGCACCACAGGTATAGAATCTAGATGGATAGTATACTTGACGACACAGAGGTAGGTAGAGCAGTGGCCTTCCGTACCGTACTGCTATATATACTGGTGGTCACTGTCAGCAAAACTCTGCACTGTACTCCTATATAATACTGCTGGTCCCCAGTCCCCACAATAAAGCAGTGTGAGCACAGACATATGCAGCACACTGAGCACAGATATGGAGTGTTTTTCAGGCAGACAACGTATACTGTGGTCACTGGTCAGCAAAACTCTGCACTGTACTCATCCTATATAATATACTGGTGGTCCCCAGTCCCCACAATAAAGCAGTGTGAGCACAGATATATGCAGCACACTGAGCACAGATATGTAGTGTTTTTCAGGCAGACAACGTATACTGGTGGTCACTGTCAGCAAAACTCTGCACTGTACTCCTATATAATACAGCTGCTCCCCAGTCCCCACAATTAAGCAGTGTGAGCACAGATATATGCAGCACACTGAGCACAGATATGGAGTGTTTTTCAGGCAGACAACGTATACTGGTGGTCACTGTCAGCAAAACTCTGCACTGTACTCCTATATAATACTGGTGGTCCCCAGTCCCCACAATAAAGCAGTGTGAGCACAGATATATGCAGCACACTGAGCACAGATATGGAGTGTTTTTCAGGCAGACAACGTATACTGGTGGTCACTGTCCGCAAAACTTTGCACTGTACTCCTCCTATATAATACAGCTGCTCCCCAGTACCCACAATTAAGCAGTGTGAGCACAGATATATGCAGCACACTGAGCACAGATATGGAGTGTTTTTCAGGCAGACAACGTATACTGGTGGTCACTGTCAGCAAAACTCTGCACTGTACTCCTCCTATATAATACAGCTGCTCCCCAGTCCCCACAATTAAGCAGTGTGAGCACAGATATATGCAGCACACGGAGCACAGATATGGAGTGTTTTTCAGGCAGACAACGTATACTGGTGGTCACTGTCAGCAAAACTCTGCACTGTACTCCTCCTATATAATACAGCTGCTCCCCAGTCCCCACAATTAAGCAGTGTGAGCACAGATATATGCAGCACACTGAGCACAAATATGGAGTGTTTTTCAGGCAGACAACGTATACTGGTGGTCACCGTCAGCAAACCTCTGCACTGTACTCCTATATAATACAGCTGCTCCCCAGTCCCCACAATTAAGCAATAAGCACAAATATTTGCATCAACATTAATAAACGGAGAGGACGCCAGCCACGTCCTCTCCCTAACATTTCCAATGCACGAGTGAAAATGGCGGCGACGCGCGGATGCTTATATAGAATCCGAATCTCGCGAGAATCCGACAGCGGATGATGACGTTCGGGCGCGCTCGGGTTAACCGAGCCATACGGGAGAATCCGAGTATGCCTCGGACCCGTGTAAAATGGGTGAAGTTCGGGGGGGTTCGGTTTTCGAGGAACCGAACCCGCTCATCACTAATCTCTGGGTGTGTACGCGCTGTGAGTACTTTGTACCGTCAGCGCGGCGTTTGTACGCTGAGTCCGTGCACAGTACGGGAATTTGTACGCTAATAGCGGACAAAGGGGGTCATTCCGAGTTCGCTCGCAAGCTGCTTTTAGCAGCTTTGCACACGCTAGGCCGCCGCCTACTGGGAGTGAATCTTAGCTTATCAAAATTGCGAACGAAAGATTAGCAGAATTGCGAATAGACACTTCTTAGCAGTTTCTGAGTAGCTCCAGACTTACTCGGCATCTGCGATCAGTTCAGTCAGTTTCGTTCCTGGTTTGACGTCACAAACACACCCAGCGTTCGCCCAGACACTCCTCCGTTTCTCCAGCCTCTCCCGCGTTTTTCCCAGAAACGGTAGGGTTTTTTCGCACACCCATAAAACGGCCAGTTTCCACCCAGAAACACCCACTTCCTGTCAATCACACTCCGATCACCAGAACTAAGAAAAAACCTCGTAATGCCGTGAGTAAAATACCTAACTGCATAGCAAATTTACTTGGCGCAGTCGCACTGCGGACATTGCGCATGCGCATTAGCGACTAATCGCTCCGTTGCGAGAAAAAAATAACAAGCGAACAACTCGGAATGACCCCCAAAGTACGTAGAGTGTGTATTAAGTATAGCGGCCGCAGCGGCTCCATGGTAAAGAGTATTTAAGGTGTGTTTAAGGTATAGCTTTCATTCCTGTAAGATAATCAGCATTTTCACCGTGTCCACCTGTCCAAAGTCCTGAGGACTCCTGACAATACCCTTTCGCCTTCCAGACCGCCTTCTCCTGTAGGGAACACAAATTTTGCATTTCAATTAGCTGCTGTGTATTGACCGTGTTAAATATCAACAGTGATGTGATGTTCGTCTGTATGGTGGTGCTTGCTGCTGATTTAGCAGCTTCGTCTGCCCAGCTGTTACCAAGTGAGATTGGGTCTTGGTTGTAAGTGTGTGCTTTGCACTTGATAAAAGCCACCCTGTCTGGTTCTTGTATTGCTGTCAGAAGCCTTTTTATGTGGGACGCATGCGCTACAGGTGTGCCACCTGCCGTCATGAAATTTCTGAGGCGCCATAGAGCTCCAAAATCATGCACTACTCCAAAGGCATACCTAGAGTCTGTGTATATATTAGCTGACTTACCTTTGGCCAACTTACATGCTCTGGTTAGGGCGACCAGCTCAACGACTTGCGCTGAGTGTGGTGGTCCAAGGGGTTCAGCTTCTATGATACCTTTGTCATCTACAACTGCATATCCGGTGCACAGGTCTCCCGATTCTGTCTGTCTGTGGCAACTACCATCAGTGTAGAAGGTAAAGTCTACTCCTTCCAGTGGGTTGTCACTGATGTCAGGTCTCGCAGTGAAAGTTTGGTTCAGGTATTCCATACAATCATGAGCATCAGTATCTGCACTAAATCCTCCTTCACCATTATTCTCATCCTCCACCCTTTGTGCATGACCAGGCACACTTGGCAAGTAAGTTGCAGGATTTAGTGAGCTGCATCTCTTAATGGTGTTGTTTACAGGGGCCATCAGTGATAATTCCCACTTCGTAAACCGAGCAGATGAGACATGTCTGGTTTGGGCGGAGTTTAGTAAGGCTGATACTGCATGGGGTGTATGGATGGTCAAGTCATGTCCTAACACTACGTCCTCGCTTTTACTTACCAGCAAAGCTATCGCTGCAACACTTCGCAAGCAAGTGGGGAGAGACCGTGCTACAGTGTCCAACTGTGCACTGTAGTAGGCTACCGGTCTGCTGGCATCACCATGTCTCTGTGTTAAGCTCCTGCTGCGCACCCAACACTTTCAGTACCGTACAATTCAAAGGGCTTCTCATAATCTGGCATACCTAATGCAGGTGCTTGTGATAAACACTGAGTCTCTCAAACGCCAGTTCAGACTCATTTGTGTGAGAGATCCGTTCCGGTTTGTTCAAAGAGACCATTTCTTGCAATGGTAAAGCCAGTATGGAGAACCCCGGAATCCAGTTATGACAGTAACCACACATTCCGAGGAAAGTGCAGATCTGTTGCTGAGTTTGTGGCAGAGTCATGTCGCGAATCGCCTGTATTCTATCAGTGGTGAGGTGTCTAAGTCCTTGTGTCAAGCAGTGTCCCAAGTATTTGACCCTGGTCCGGCACAACTGCAACTTATCCTTTGAAACCTTGTGTCCTGTCTGGGAAAGATGAAACAGAAGCTGTTTCGTATCTTTCAAGGACGATTCGAGTGAGTCAGATCACAACAACAAGTCATCGACATACTGTATTAGCACTGATCCATTCTCAGGTTGAAAGGATTGTAAGCAGCCATGCAAGGCCTGGGAGAAAATACTCGGGCTGTCAATGAAACCTTGGGGGGGAAGGGGAGCCAAGGTGTACTGTACTCCCCTGTACGTAAAGGCAAAGAGGTATTGGCTGTCAGGGTGAAGAGGGACAGAAAAGAAAGCAGAACAGAGATCAATGACAGTGAAGAATTTTGCGGTAGGGGGAATTTGCATAAGGATGACAGCTGGATTGGGCACTACAGGGAATTGACTGTCAACTATTTTGTTTATCCCCCTTAGATCCTGCACTAGCCTGTAACCCCTCCCCCCACTCTTTTTCACAGGGAAGATGGGACTATTGGCGGTGCTGGACATGCTGACTAGGATGCTCTGCTGTAGCAACCGCTCTATGACAGGGTACACTCCTAACTCTACCTCTGGCTTCAGAGAATATTGAGGGATTTTTGGAGCTATCCTGCCATCTTTTACTTGTACTGCTACTGGAGCTACATTCGCCATCAATCCAGTGTCCTGTCCATCTTTGGTCCTAAGGGAACCCGGTATCTGTGAGATAATTTCCTCTACCTTTGATGGACATGTCTCTATAACAGTAGAATGCGACATTAGCCTTTGAGGGGCGTCTAGTATATCTTGCACTTTTTGAGCATGGTTCTCAGGTATATCCAAGAAGACACCCTCAGGAGTACAATATATGACACACCTCATTTTACACAATAAGTCCCTGCCAAGTAGATTAGTCGGAGCCAATGCAGCCAGCAGAAAGGAATGTTTAGTCTGCAAGGGCCCTATCGTAATCTCTGCAGGTCTACTCAAAGGGTATTGTTGCACTGTTCCTGTTACTCCCATTACCGAAATCGTTTTTCCCGTGGTTTTTACACCTGATGTGGAATTCAACACTGACCTGGCCGCCCCTGTATCTACAAGAAAAGGTAATGGTACACCAGCTACATCAACCATGACCTCAGGTTCACTACCAAGGATAGCAATCAACTTCACTGGCTGTAGACTACAGGTGTGGCCTGACCTCTATTGTGTAGTGGGACCTTCCCGCAGCGTGCTGGCAGCTACGATATGTGAGGGGGATAACTGAGATTTTGGAGGTCTGCCAGTCCCTCCTAGGTGGATACCTCCGTGTTTCCCCTCTATGTGGTCCCTGTTCCCAACAATGTGTGTTATAGCGTGGTTCATATCCTGGTCTAAGGGGTCTGTATACATTATGTGTGCCTTTTTTCCTACATTCCCTTGTGTAATGTCCTTCCTTCTGGCAATTGTAGCATACTATTACACGTGACTTACCATCAGGGGTCTGGGGTCTTGGCTAATGTGGTTTTGCTGTAAGAGCCTGTATACTTACCGTCATCATCCTATCCCCTTGCGACTCCCTGTGTTTAATGATATTCCGATCGTGCTCGATAGTGGACTCTCTCAACGCAGCCACTGAGCTACCTCTCCAGTTAGGTAGAGAGGTTTGCACCCTTGTCCTTAATGATTCCTTTAAACCGGCCATTAACACAGAAACAGCTACCTCCCTGTGATGTGCATTATCCTTAATGTCCTCGATCCCAGTGTATCTAGCTATTTCCTGCAATGCTCGATGGAAATATTTAGATGCCATTTCACCTTCCTTTTATCTTAAGGAAAAGATTTTATTCCATTTAACAAAAGTAGGGATAAAAACTCCTAATTGCAGATTGATTTGCTTTACGTTCCCCTGATTGTATTCATCAGTGAGAGGTACTTCTGCATCTAACTTACAATCCGTTATGAATTTCGGGATGTCAATATTTGAGGGTAGACACAACCGTAGCACTGTTCGCCAATCTTTGTTTGTGGGTCCATGGGCGTTACCTAACTCTCTAACAAATTTCTGGCATCCGACTAGATATTTTCTGGGATCGGGGAATTCTGACATAATCGACCTTAACTCTGCTCGGGACCAGGGACAATGCATGGCAATGTTCCTGATGAGAGTTACTCCCTGATTGTCAGTTCTCCCGTTGGGAACTGCAATCACCCTAACAGGATTTAATTCAACTACATAATTTTGGCTTGACTCTGTAATGCGGGGCGCTATTGTCTCTGCATAGTGTATGGTGCCGTACTTACCTGTGGACACAACCTCACTTACCCCTCCACTAGGGGGCATTGTAGGGTAGCAACCCTTGTTGGTTGGGCCGTGCCCACCTGAGTATTCTGTATGGTGGCTGCTAGAGAGAGTGGCGATATCGTGCTGGGCTCATCTTCCTGCTCACAGTCCTGGGGAAAATTTAAAACGGGATACAGCTGGCAAGAGTTAGCGTTAGTACATTTATCAATTACTTCCCTATCCTGTATGAATGCATCATTGCTTGTAGCCAATTTCTCCCCATCAACATATGGTGGTGGTGGTGCGGTCGCCATTGTTTTCCCGCTAGGTTTGGAACCTGTTGTGCGAGCCAATTCCCTCTGCACATCCCCCTCTTGCTGCCACAAGTTTAAACAATCTATATGTCTAATCCTTTGTTTTCTGGATTTTATCAGACATATCCTAATCCCTATGTTCTGTAATACCTCTGGCTCAAAGCTGCCCACCCTAGGGAAAGATAACCCTATCTTCTGCAGTCATACGTACCCATTCAGAACAAAAAGTCTCCGCGTGTGGACCATATTTCCCACACATAATAAACCTCGCTGACCCCTTGGGCCGCGGCTCTTCAGCCTGAACCCTGGCTACCATACGTCCACCGCTTGTGCAATTGGATCCCATCACAGACTTTTTCCTTTTACGCAATCCCCAATGCACGACACGAATAGATGGTGAAAGTTCTTAGAGCGCTTTCACCCACTCCTTCTCCGCTGATGTACCATGACTCACTCCAATAGTGACCACCGCGTACCCAGTGAGGACCCTAACTGGTTTCTATTCACTGGAAGTGTTAGGAGTGACTTACCTTTTCCAGTGAATTTCCACCGTTGGAGATTTTCCTGAGACCGGTGAAAACTCCCTATGCACTTATACACAAATCACGCTTGCGTATGCTCTACATGGCGCTAATGATACCGCGGTTTTGTGCAAAAAGTTCGCACAAGGGTATTAAGTTGTGCGATTGGACCGCACGTTTGTGGGTTTGATACGTGACGTATCACACCCACAAACGCGCGGTCCAATCGCACAACGTATAGGTACTTGTTAGCTATCCGCTCTATGACCACTGGAGTCGAATATACAAACTGCGATCCTCAGCCGGAGCGTAAAAAACCTTTTGACTTCAATACTACACAATGCACAATTCCCTATTACACTCCTCTTCAAATCTCCTCATGATTTGCGTACTTTACTATCTATACTAACGTGAGTCAGCCGCCTCACGCCGCCAAGCCTCCACTTACTTGGTGTACCAACGACGGGATCCTGAATTCCGGGGTTCAAATACACTCACTCCGCTTTCAGGTCACACAAATACACTGTTTTTCTGTACAGAAAATTTCCACTCTTTCCGATCGGTAACTTTACCCCAGAGGCAGTACAGTTTAAACAAAAGTCATATACTAATCTGCTTTTGAAATCGGATAGTTATGTGCTATTGTATTTAGGGTATACTATCCCACCTTTTAAATGAACAAACTATCGTGTAATTTGTACTTAGCGTCCGCACTCTTACGCAACTTTGCGCAAACACGCGACCGTGCGTGCCTTTTACGCTGCGTGCGCGGTCCTGTACTTTTTCCGGGCCACGTGTACAAAACGTGCGTCTGCAATAAAACAAATCACACAACCTCTATAAATGTGAGCAATACAAACTATAATCGCTCACAAGCACAACCCACTCTTGTTCTGTGTAACCCTTTACAACCAGGCTAGAACTGCGTTTTGTGTTTTTATAATTACTCCCTTAACACACTAATTCAAATTTATCTATATACCGTGTTTCCCCAATAATAAGACACTGTCTTATTTTTTTGAGAGGGGTCCAAAAAACACCATAGAACTTATTTTCGGGGTAGGGCTTATTTTAATTAACATTGACAGCAATTCCAATAAACAGGCAATTGCTTTCTTGTACTCAACAGTATAGCTCTTCCTTTTTGCACTCATGTCTGGGGGTCAAAACAGACCGGATAATAAATAAAATGATGACCGTTATGCTCCCCCAGTCCTGCTTTTATCCATACTTGCCTACCTGACCCTCTCCATGAGGGAGAAAATGCTCTGTTCCTGGACTTTCCTGGTAATGTATGATTGCCATCACCTGTGGTGAAACACCTTTCTTATCAATTAACTAGCTCACCACAGGTGATGGCAATCATACATTACCAGGAAAGTCCAGGAACAGAGCATTTTCTCCCTCATGGAGAGGGTCAGGTAGGCAAGTATGCTTTTATCCCCATCATGCCCCTCAGTCCTGCTTTACAATACTTTACTTACCGTTTTTTTTGTCTTCACTTTCCTTTTTCTGTACTCTCCTCCACAGCGCTTTTGTAAATGGCGCTGGCACGCACGTCAGCGTCATTCACAGAAAGCGAGGGGAGGGTTCGCGCTCACTGTGAGAGAGTGGGACGCTGCAGCTGTGATTAGATGCCACTGTTAAATCTTTAACAGCGGCATCCATTTAATGCGCGGGGTGGGGAGGGGCAGAGCTGGGGGCATTGTGGTGTAGCGCAGGAACCAGACAAAATGGGGATTTAGCTAGGTCTTATTTTCAGGGTAGGGCTTATTTTGGACCTTTCTGCAGAAGTAAGGGTAGGTCTTATTATCGGGGAAACACGGTAGCAACAAATGTATCCGATTTCACACAGATCTAAACTGGTCTAGCAATCTATACCTTGTGGCAACAATATGTGAGAGGGTATGCAAAGTATCGGTACACTTTGTGTATGCTTTTGGCGCCAAAACAAATTACACAGATTTTTAAATAGCTTTTTTCCTGTTTACCTATAGGTTCTATCAGCACCTCTGCAGACCAGGCAGAGCTGACGCAATCTAACAGCACACAAATAGGGTTTTAAAACATCCAGCAACCAGAAAAAGGTTTAACGTAGATATATTTCCACCCTTTGCTGATAGATTAAAGTCTGCTATGATCTGCTAGCCTTTGAGTGTGTGAAAAACCAGATTGAGTCCCCAATTGTAAATGCTGATTTACTTTACAGGATAAAAAGCAATACCTTAATACACTTAAATCCGAGCCGCTGCGGCCGCTGTAATTAGTCCTTACCCTACGTACTTTTTACACAGTTAGCGTACAAAGGCCCGTACCCCGTACGCACTTTGCGTACTCACGCCGCGATGGACGTACAAAGTACACGCAGTGCATACACACACAGAGACGCTGAGAGCACAATGCAGTTACACGTGTGATAGAAATATACCGTAAACCTTTAGCAGGAAATGGGACACGACACCAAATTGTATTTCAAAACTATGTTGGGGTCCAACCCACCAACGATTATGTTTACTAGCAGGGGGTTACAACAATAATACAATACAATAAGAGAAAAAGGCTACAGTCAATGGTACATACGTTTGTTCGCCTACGCTTCCCGATCCGGTCCTCAATCATCAACGTAGATGATCTTCAGAGATTGTGTGTGACCGGGCTTGCAGCTGGCTTTTTATACATTTGTCCAAAACCTAACACAATGGGAACTGTAATCTCTTTGTCTATTGGTCACTGGGATGGTCATTTACAGTACAGGAGAGGTCATAGGTCGATTTGAATAGGTGGGCGATGTCTGGTCCAGGTGCACTTGCAGATGTCTCCACCGGGTTCCCGCAGAATATCAGGAGTACAGTAAATACAGTAGATATTAATATTCTGCTCCTGCTCATAACTATTCGCAGGAGCGTGCGATCTTCTGCAAACTAACACCAGAATATTGCTCTTAAAATATCCTACAGCTGGATACCAAACACCACCTCTTAACCTAATTCTGTCCCCTCCTATCCTGTAAAGGTGAATCCCTTTGTTCTTATGCCCTTTAAGCAAGTGTAACTTGCTGGTGTGGTGCAGGTAAACTATGTGTACATTGTGCACTATGTGGATTAAATATGTAATGTGTTTTTATGGCTTTTCCATGCGATTACAAACACTACCGTAATTACTCATACCACGCGCTAATATGCAGGACCGCGGGAACGAGCATACGCAAATTGCGAATATGTGCACGCACGGCAGAACAAGTACGCGCACGGAGGCTATCTGTGTGTAGTTTGTACGTTATGTGTGTACTGAAATATTTTCGACTTCGACAGTGCTAATACACAGCACAGGGGGTTCTTGTCAGGTATTGTGCTGCTGATATTGTACTGGGTTGCCCTGCATTGAGCGTTCAGATATGTCAGCTACAAAGAGCAACAGAGCTGGGGCTGATCCCACATTGCATGGTGGTGACGCTGCAGACACATTTGAGGAAAACATAGCAGCTGAGGGTTCAGGTTCTGGGGGTTCCTTACCCCCCAATGGGATCGTAGCAACGGGGGTTCAAAATGAACCGCCTTGGGCTACCTTCTCCACGCTACTGAATACGCTGGTGACTAGACTAACGCCCCCCTATGGGACCTCCTGTGCCGGTACAACCGCTTATCGTACCCGCGGTTAACCCGCCATAGGCAGATCAACTGTCTGCTCAGTTACAGAAATTGAACCAATCACTGACTACTCAGAAGTCTAACCCTCGCCCGCCTAAGACCAAAGGGTCCTCTAAGCGGGCCATAACTTTATCACAATCCACCAACATCCCAGACACCTCGTCTGATGAGGATGGCGTATATACTGACCCCACAGACTCTGACCCTGATGCTTCTGATGGGGAGTCTGACTCACAGGTGGATGTTCCTGACTTGCTGGAGGCTATCAGTCTCATTCTTCAACTTACTGATGACCCGGAGCCTGATACTGCCCCTAAGAAACCGGACAGGTTTAAACATCAGAAAGTGGTTAAACAAGTTTTACCTCACTTTGACAATTTAGTTGACATACGTCAGAAGTCCTGGGAAAATCCAGGAAAGAAATTCACGCCTCATAAGAAGATGCTGGATTCTATCCCCTTGCTGCGGAGTTCAGTAAAAATTGGGAAACACCCACCCCCACCCCGCCAATGGATTCACAGGTGGCACGGCTGGTGGTATCCTCAGCTCTATTAGTAACTATCCTCACGTCTCTGAAAGAACCGACGGATAAGCGTGTGGAGGGTTGTTTAAAGGCGATTTACACCCTAGCATGTGCTGCGCATCGGCCCACCATTGCAGCGACCTGGGCTGCAGAGGCTATTGAAGCGTGGGCTCAGGAGTTGGAAGCTGAGATGTCTTCCAACGCTTCTGATCATGCTAGACAATGTATATCGTATATTGGGGGTCATTCCAAGTTGATCACTAGCTGCATTCATTCGATGTGCAACGATGATGCAAAAAAAGGCACTTCTATGCATGCGTATGCGGCACAATGCGCACGAGCGACGTACTTTCACAACGGCCGATGTAGTTTCACACAAGGTCTAGCGAAGCTTTTCAGTCGCAGTGGTTGCTGCTGAGTGATTGACATGAAGTGGGCGTTTCTGGGTGTCAACTGACCGTTTTTAGGGAGTGTTTGGAAAAATGCAGGCGTGGCTGGGCGAACGCAGGGCGTGTTTGTGACGTCAAAACAGGAACTGAACAGTCTGAAGTGATCGCAAGCGCTGAGTAGGTCTGAGGCTACTCTGAAACTGCACAAAATAATTTTGTAGCCGCTTTGCGATCCTTTAGTTCGTACTTCTGCTAAGCTAAAATACACTCCCAGTGGGAGGCAGCATAGCGTTTGCACGGCTGCTAAAAACTGCTAGCGAGCGAACAACTCGGAATGACCCCCATCGTCACAGCTTCTCATTACATTAAGGAGGCGGCGTCTGATGCCGGTATTCTGGCGGCCAAGGCTTCTACTACGTCCATACTGGCTCGCCGGATTCTATGGTAGCGGTCCTGGTCCGTGGATCTGGACTCTAAGAAAACCCTGGAGGTACTCCCTTTTAAGGGAGACATCCTTTTCGGAGAAGACCTCAACAAGATAGTGGCTGACTTAGCTTCTGCTAAAACAGCTTGTCTACCTAGTACTGCTCCTTCAGTACCGAAGGGTAGGAGTACTTCTTTTTGCTCCTTTCGTCCTTCAGGAAAAGCAAAGGGTCAGGCGTACCCGAAACAGGCTCGCACTTCCAAACCCAATAAGCCCAAACCCAAATGGGCCTGGGCTGCCCGTCAGCTTGCTTCCAAGACTGACAAGCCTGCCGCATGACGGGATGGGCCTCCCTCTGGGGGATCCCAGGGTGGGGGGCCAACTTCTAGGGTATACCCAGGAATGGTTGAAGACCACTTCCGATGCCTGGGTACGGGATGTCGTCACTCGAGGTTACGCCGTAGCCTTCAAAAATCGTCGTCCTCATCGATTTTGTCTGACAGACGGCCCTTCACATCAGGTGAAGGCAAAAACTATTCATTCGGTGGTACAGTCCCTCCTGGACACAGGAGTGGTAGTACAGGTGCCTCTGGCTCAGAGAGGCAAGGGGTACTATTCACCGCTGTTCCTAGTCCCGAAACCGAATGGGTCCTCTCGGCCCATTCTCAACCTCAAGTCCTTGAACAAATTTGTGAGGGTCTCCAAGTTTCGTATGGAAACTCTTCGCTCTATTGTTCTGGCCTTGGAACCTGGGGATTATATGGTCTCCCTGGACATACAAGATGCTTACCTGCATGTTCCCATTGCAATGTCACATCAGCAGTACCGGAGGTTTGCGGTTGGCAACCTCCATTACCAATTTTGGGCGTTAACTTTTGGTTTGACCACGGCTCCGCGAGTCTTCACCAAGGTTATGGCGGTTATGGTGGTAATGACGGCTGTACTCCATCGTCAAGGGGTCAGGATCCTGCCATATCTGGACGACTTATTGATCCTAGCAAATTCCCCAGAAATTATCCTACGCCATCTAAATCTGACTGTCCAGTTTCTGCGAAGAGCATGGTGCACCTGGGAGCGTTGTTGGACAATCACAACCAGCGGTTGTTCTTGTCTAAGGAGAAGGTCGTAAAGCTTCAGGACAGGATTCGATGCTTCCTATCTCGTCTGCAAGTGTCGATACATTTGGCGATTCAAGTAATAGGTCTCATGGTGTTGACTTTCGACATGGAGGAGTACGCTCAATTCCATTCACGCCCTCTGCAGAAACTGATTCTTGCCAAATGGAACGGCCTGCCTCCCCGGATCAGGTCTCACATAATCTCCTTGTCTCCTGAGGTCCGTCTGTCACTGAGCTGGTGGCTGCAGGACGGACGTTTGAGCAGGGGTCGTCCCTTATGGATCTCCAACTGGGTCCTTCTGATGACAGATGCCAGTCTGAGAGTCTGGGGCGCAGTGTTGGAGCAACACTCCCTTCAGTCTCGGTGGACCAAGGAGGAGTCTCTCCTTCCGGTCAACATTCTAGAACTGCGGGCGGTGTTCAATGCTCTGAACTTGGCTCAGCATTTAATTCAGAACAGACCTGTTCAGGTACAGTCGGACAACGCATCAGGGTGGCGTACATAAATCATCAAGGTGGCACTCGAAGCCGCATGGCAATGAGGGAAGTATCAAGGATTCTTCAATGGGCAGAACGCCATCTGCCAGCCGTATTGGCAGTGTTCATTCCGGGGGTCCTCAACTGGGAAGCGGACTTTTTCATTCGTCAGGACGTACACGCCAGAGAGTGGAGCCTCCATCCAGAAGTATTTCAACTCCTTGTGGACAAGTGGGGCCTTCCAGATGTGGATTGAAACAATCACAAGGTTCTGGTCTTCGGAGCAAGAACAAGGGATCCGCAAGCAGCATTCGTGGACGCACTGGCAATCCCATGGAACTTTTGGCTACCATATGTGTTCCCTTCAGTGTCTTTACTGCCCAGAGTGATAAGGAAGTGCAAACAAGGAGGCATACTACTTCTAATTGCTACCGCGTGGCCCAGACGGCATTGGTTCTCAGACCTACAGGGACTCTAGATAGAGTGTCCCCTTCTACTTCCACAACGGCCAGACCTCCTCGTTCAGGGCCCTTGTGTCTACCAGGATTTGGCCCGACTGGCTTTGACGGCGTGGCTCTTGAAGCTTCCGTACTGAGGGCCAAGGGTTTTTCTGAGACGGTCATTCAAACTATGTTGAAGGCCCGTAAGCCAGCTTCTGCTCTGATTTACCATAGGGTCTGGAATTCTTACTTTGCTTGGTGCGCAAATACCAATCATGATGCTTACAAGTTTAGTACGGCCAAACTTTTGGACTTCCTACAGCAAGGCCTGGACCTGGCCTCCCTCAAGGTTCATATTTCTGCCTTGTCGTTATGGTTTCAGAGAAAAATTGCAACTCTGCCCGATGTTCATACCTTCACTCAGGGTGTGTTGCGCATTCAGCCTCCTTATGTCCCATCTGTAGGCCCTTGGGATTTGTCGGTGGTTTTGGAGGCCTTGCAAGAGTCTCCTTTTGACCCGCTTGCATCTGCGGATCTTAAGTGGCTTTCCCTTAAGGTCTTGTCTCTGCTAGCTATTGCTTCTGCTAGATGTGTTTCAGACTTGGGTGCCTTATCCTGTAGGTCCCCCTATTTGCTGTTTCACAGTGATCGGGCAGTTATTAGAACGCGCCCTGGTTATCTACCTAAGGTGGTGTCTTCCTTCCACCTTAACCAGGAGATTGTGGTTCCTGCCTTTAATTCTCCTGAGTTGTCTTCCAAAGAGCGGTCTTTGGATGTGGTATGGGCTCTCCGTATCTATGTGAAGAGAACTCCATTCAGAAGTCTGACTCTCTCTTCGTACTGTTTAGTTTTCACAGACGTGGCTGGCCTGCTAACAAGCAGAACTAGGCCAGATGGATTAGAATGGTGATTGCACATGCTTATGTACAGCCTGGTCTTCAAGCTCTTGCTACCATTAAGGCCCATTCTACTCGGTCCGTTGGGCCTTTTTGGGCGGCCCGCTGTGGTGCGACCCTTGAACAATTGTGCAAGGCGGCTACGTGGTCCTTAGTGAACACGTTCATAAGGTTCTATGCCTTCGATACTTCCGTCTCCCAGGATGCTTCCTTTGGACACCGGGTTCTTGTGCCCGCTACAGTGCGTTCCCTACCATAAGGAACCGCTTTAGGACATCCCCGATGTTATTCCTTGTGGAGCCCAGTGTACCCCGCAGCAGAAAATGAGATTTATGGTAAGAACTTACCTTTGTTAAATCTCTTTCTGCGAGGTACACTGGGCTCCACAGGGCGCCCACCCTGACGCACTTAGCTTCTTTGGGTTGGTACAGCATTAGCCGCTGACACCCTCTCCTGTCGTGATTGTGTGGTGTACAGTATGTGGCTACTAACGATTGTCATCTCTTTTACCTGCTACTCTACAAAACTGAGCTCCTCTGCACGGAGGCGGGGTTATAGAGGAGGCGGCGCTATGCATCTTGGGAAGACGGTCAAAGCTTTGAGCCTGTTGGTGCCTCAGATCAAGATCCTACTCTACACCCTAATGTTATTCCCTGTGGAGCCCAGTGTACCTCGCAGAAGTGTTAATAGTTTATTTTTATCAATTAACTAAATGCAAACTGAATGAACGTAAAATAAATGTAAATCAAACCAAAATTTCAATATCCAACTCAAATCACCCTTTGCCTTCAAAACAGCATCAATACTTCTCGGTACACTTGCACACAGTTTTTGAAGGAACTCGGCAGGGAGGTTGTTACAAATATCTTGGAGAACTAACCACAGTTCTTCTGTGGATGTAGGCTTGCTGATATCAGTGCTCTGTGGGGGCCTTATCACTTCCAAGACTCCTTGTTCTTCTTTACGCTGAAGATAGTTCTTAATGACATTGGCTGTATGTTTTGGGTCGTTGTCTTGCTGCAGAATAAATTTGGAGGCAATTAGATGCCTCCCTAATGGTATTGCATGATGGATAAGTATGTGCCTGTATTTCTCAGCACTGAAGCACAAAGAGAAGGAAGATGTTAGTCACATAGAACCACAATCTCATGATAGGAGAGGGTACCAGTGGCTAATGCCATGCAAACCAAAGAAGCTAGGTGCATCAGGGTGGGTGACCTGTGGAACCCAGTGCACCTCACTGAAAGAGAGTTAACCATGGTAAGTATCATAACTCTCCTTTTCTGCAGCGGGGTACACTGTGTTCCACAGGGAGAACATCGGGGGTGTCCTAAAGCAGTTCCTCAAGGGAGGGGACGCGCCCTAGCGGGTAAGAGAACCCGGCGTCCAAAGGCAGCATCCTGGGAGGTGGAAGTATCAAAGCCATAGAACCTAATGAATGTGTTCACTGAGGACAACGTAGCCGCCTTGCACAATTGTTCTAGGGACGCGCCATGATCAGCTGCCCAAGAAGGTCCAACAGTGCGAGTAGAATGGGCTTTAACTGCAGCAGGAGCTGGGAGTCCAGCCTGCACATAGGTATGTGCAATCACCATTCTAATCCATCTGGCCAAGGTTTTTCTTATTCGCAGGCCAGCCATGTTTGTGAAAACCAAACAAAACCAAAAGGGCAGTTGACCTCTGGGCTTTAACTGCAGCAGGAGCTGGGAGTCCAGCCTGCACATCGGTATGTGCAATCACCATTCTAATCCATCTGGCCAAGGTTTTTTTTATTCGCAGGCCAGCCATGTTTGTGAAAACCAAACAAAACCAAAAGGGCAGTTGACCTCTTGATAGAGGCAGTCCTCTCCACACAGATACAGGGAGCCCTAACCACATCCAAAGAACATTCTTTGGGGACAAATCCGAAGAGACAAAGGCCGGAACCACAATCTCTTGGGTAAGGTGAAAAGATGATACCACCTGAAGCAGATAACCTGGGCGAGTTCGTAGAACTGCCCGGTCCCGGTGGAGTATGAGAAAGGGTGGACGACAGGACTAGGGAGGCCAATACCGGGCCCAAAAATGCCGGGATTTGAATCCCGGGATTGGAGCTTCCAATCCCGGGATTCAAGGGATTACAGTGCGCATGTGCGGGAGGGTGGGTGTAAGTAATGACACTTACTATTAGGCGGGCGGCCGCGGCAGCCATGGACAAGCTGAACGCGGCAGCACTTCAAATGTAGCGCCGGCCGCCAGCCAATCAGAGCTGGCGGCTCTGCAGCCAATCAGGGAAGCTGCCGCAGCAGCGGAAGCCAATCAGGAGCCACTGCTGTGACCGCTTCCCTGATTGGCTGCCGGTCCGCCAGCTCTGCTTGGCTGGCGGCCGGCGCTTAATTTGAAATGCTCCCGCGTTCAGTGAGTCCATGGCTGCCGCAGCCGCCCGCCTAATAGTAAGTGTCCTTACTTACACCCACCCTCCCTCTCGCGCCGCTACCAACCCTTCCGCGCCGCTACCTACATCCTCCCTCCCGCACCACTACCTACACCCACCCTCCCGCACTGCTACCTACCCCCTCCCTACCTCCTGCACTGCTACCTACAGCCTCCCTACCTCCCGCACCACTACCTACACCCTCCCTCCAGCGCTGCTCCCTTCAACCTTCACTGGTCCCTACTGCAATCCCGGGAATCCCGGGATTGACCGTTTTTCAATCCCGAATCCCGGGATTGAAAAACCGGCCCGGGATTGGTCTCCCTAGACAGGACAAACTGCCTAAGTCAGACACCCGTCTTGCAGAGGCAATGGCCAGCAAGAACAGAACCTCAGCTGTGAGCCATTTAAGGTACACTGATTTAAGAGGATCAAATGGAGACTCTTGCAGAGCATTCAGCACAACAGACAAATCCCATGGAGCCACAGGAGGGACATAGGGAGGCTGAATCCATATAACGCCCTGAATCAACATCTGAACATCAAGTATAGAGGCAATTTTTCTCTGAAACCAAACCGACAAGGCAGATATATGAACCGTGAGGAGGCCAAACGAAGACCTAGGTCCAGGCCTCTTTGCAGAAAAGCCAGTATTCTGGAAGTACTGAATCTATGGACATCGTAATTCTTGTCAGCACACCAGGTGAAGTAAGAATTCCAAACCCTATAATAAATCCGGGCAGAGGCCAGTTTGTGGGCTTTCAACATTGTTTGAATAACCACCTCTGAAAATCCTTTGGCTCTCAGGAGTGATGCTTCAAGAGCCACGCCGTCAAAGCCAATCTGGCCAGGTCTGGGTAGAGACAAAGGCCCTGCACGAGAAGGTCTGGTCGTTGAGGAAGTAGAAGGGGATGCCCCATCGAATGACCCTGCAGGTCTGGGCCACCCTGGAGCGACTAGGAGCAGCCTTCCCCTCCTTCCTTTTTGAACTTCCGTAGAACCCTGGGCAGGAGTGACACTGGAGGGAACAAGTAAGTTCCATGAAATTGCCAGAGCATCCACGAACGCTGCATGAGGATCCCTTGTCCTTGATCCGAATGTTGGAACCTTGTGATTGTTTCGAGACGCCATGAGGTCTACGTCCGGTAGACCCCACCTATCCAATAGGAGTTGAAAGACTTCTGGATGAAGACTCCACTCCGGCGTATATGTCCTGGCGACTGAGGTAGTCCGCTTCCCAGTTCAGGCCACCCGGAATGAACACTGCCGATATACGTGGCAGATGGTGTTCTGCCCAACAAAGGATTTTTGACACTTCCTTCATAGCCATGCGGCTTCGAGTGCCGCCTTGATGGTTTATCTATACCACTGTTATGGTGGTGTCTGACCGTACTTGAACTAGTCTGTTCCGTACCAGTGGCAGGGCGAGTGATAACACATTGAACACCGCCCTCAGTTCTAGGACAGTTATTGGGAGGAGTGATTCTTCCTTTGTCCACCGACCCTGAAAAAAGTGTTGCTCCAACACCGCTCCCCATCCCCTCAAACTGGCATCCGTCTCAGGAGGACCCAGTCGGGGATCCAGATGGGACGGCCCCTGCTCAGTTGCTGGTACTGAAGCCACCAGGTCAGCAACAAACAAACCTACGGAGTCAACAAGATCATTTGGGATCTGATCCGATGAGGCAGGTCGTCCCACTCAGCAAGAATTAATTACTGCAGAGGGCGGGAATGAAATTGTGCGTACTCCACCATGTCGAAGGTCAACACCATCAGGCCAAGTACCTGCATCGCCGAGTGAATCGACACTCTGGGGTGACGGATGAAGTGTCTTATCCTGTCCTGGATTTTCAGGTACCTTGTCTGGAGACAGGAACAGTCTCTGACTTTGTGTGTCCAGAAGCGCCGCTAGGTGCACCATGCTCTGAGCTGGGACCAGCTAGGACTTCTTCCAATTGATCAGCCATCCGTGGGCTTGTAAGCAACTCACCGTCAATTGTAGATGACTGAGGGGGATATCATGGGAACTCGCCAGAATCAGCAGGTCGTCCAAGTACGGCAGCATTCGGACTCCCTGGCGATGGAGGTGCGCCGTCATCACGGCCATAACCTTGGTAAAGATCCAAGAAGCCGTGGCCAGTCTGGATGGCAGAGCTTGGAATTGGTAGTGACTGTCGCCAATAGCAAAGCGCAGGAACTGCTGATGCGATATGGCAATAGGAATATACAGATAAGCATACTGTATATGCAGGGATACCATGTAATCTTCGGGTTCCATCGTCAGCACAATAGAGCACAATGTTTCCATACGAAACTTAGCGACCCTCACAAATTTGTTCAGTGACTTGAGGTTGAGTATAGGCCAAAAAGACCCATTGGGTTTCATGCACAAGAAACCGGGTCGAATAATGGGACTGAGGTACCGGCACAACCACTCCTGTACTCAGGAGAGAACCTACCACCGTTTATAGAGCCTGCACCTTCAACGGATACGTACCTGGTGAGGGGTACGTCTCTTGAAGGAGACAGTGTACCCGTGAGAGACAACTTCCAGTACCCAAGCGTCTGAAGTGGTCTTTAACCAGACCTTGGCGAACTGTAGAAGTCGACCTCCCACCCCGGGGTCCCCCAGGAGGAGGCCCGCCCCATCATGCAGCAGGCTTGACTTGTTTCAAAGTAGGCTGACGGGCTGCCCAGGACTGTTTTGTCTTGGGAGCACGAGACTGTCTGGGTTAAGACTGACCCTTGGCTTTCCCTTGAGGTCGAAAAGTGGTAAGCTTTGCCTTCTGAGCAGAAGGGGGATACAGTCGTTAGGTCGACAGTCATTAGGTCGACCACTGAAGGTCGACATGGTCATTAGGTCAACATGTACTAGGTCGACATGAGTTTTTCACATTTTTTCCAATTTTTGGATTTTTCCACACTTGACGATCCACGTAGACTACGATTGGAATGAGCCATGCGAGGGGACACGGTGCATTAATTGGGGTTCCCCGTCACTTTACGAAGAAAACGACACCAAAAACAGTCCAAAACCTCATGTCAACCTTTTTACCTGTCAACCTAGTACATGTTGACCTAATGCCCATGTCTACCTTCAGTGGTTGACCTAAGTTGGGTCGACGCAATGACCTATACCCACAGAAGGAGTAGTAGGAGGAAGAAAAGCAGTCTTAGCAGCTGCTAATTCAGACACTATTTTATTCAGGTCCTCTCCAAATAAAATGTCCCCAGTAAAGGGGAGTACCTCCAACGTTTTCTTGAAGTCAAAATCCACTTTCCATGACCTTAACCACAGTATGCAGCGAGCCAGGACAGACGTGGATGACGCTTTGGCTGCCAGTACCCCCGCCTCAGAGGACGCCTCCTGAATGTAATAGGTGGCGGTGCATATGTGAGACAGGTACTGTCTGGCATTGTCAGAAATATCCCCGGCCAGCTCATCCTCTAACGCCTGAACCCACGCCTCAATACCCTTTGCGGCCCAAGAGGCAGCTATGGTGGGCCTATGAATGGAAAACATTGCAGCTGAGGGTTCAGGTTCTGGGGGTTCCTTACCCCCCAATGGGATCGTAGCAACGGGGGTTCAAAATGAACCGCCTTGGGCTACCTTCTCCACGCTACTGAATACGCTGGTAATGACTAACGCCCCCCTATGGGACCTTCTGTGCCGGTACAACTGCTTATCGTACCCGCGGTTAACCCGTCATAGGCAGATCAACTGTGTGCTCAGTTACAGAAATTGAACCAATCACTGACTACTCAGAAGTCTAACCCTCGCCCGCCTAAGACCAAGGGGTCCTCTAAGCGGGCCATTACTTTATCACAATCCACCAACATCCCAGACACCTCGTCTGATGAGGATGGCGTATATACTGACCCCACAGACTCTGACCCTGATGCTTCTGATGGGGAGTCTGACTCACAGGTGGATGTTCCTGACTTGCTGGAGGCTATCAGGCTCATTCTTTAACTTACTGATGACCCGGAGCCTGATACTGCCCCTAAGAAACCGGACAGGTTTAAACATCAGAAAGTGGTTAAACAAGTTTTAACTCACTCTGACAATTTAGTTGACATACGTCAGGAGTCCTGGGAAAATCCAGGAAAGAAATTCACGCCTCATAAGAAGATGCTGGATTCTATCCTCTCGCTGCGTAGTTCAGTAAAAATTGGGAAACACCCCCCCCCCCCCGCCAGTGGATTCACAGGTGGCGCGGCTGGTGGTATCCTCAGCTCTACCAGTAACTATCGTCATGTCTCTGAAAGAACCGACGGATAAGCGTGTGGAGGGTTGTTTAAAGGCGATTTACACCCTAGCATGTGCTGCGCATCGGCCCACCATTGCAGCGACCTGGGCTGCAGAGGCTATTGAAGCGTGGGCTCAGGAGTTGGAAGCTGAGATGTCTTCCAACGCTTCTGATCATGCTAGACAATGTCTATCGTATATTGGGGGTCATTCCAAGTTGATCGCTAGCTGCATTCGTTCGCTGCGCAACGATGATGCAAAAAAAGGCACTTCTATGCATGCGTATGCGGCACAATGCGCACGAGCGACGTACTTTCACAACGGCCGATGTAGTTTCACACAAGGTCTAGCGAAGCTTTTCAGTCGCAGTGGTTGCTGCTGAGTGATTGACATGAAGTGGGCGTTTCTGGGTGTCAACTGACCGTTTTTAGGGAGTGTTTGGAAAAATGCAGGCGTGGCTGGGCGAACGCAGGGCGTGTTTGTGACGTTAAAACAGGAACTGAACAGTCTGAAGTGATCGCAAGCGCTGAGTAGGTCTGAGGCTACTCTGAAACTGCACAAAATAATTTTGTAGCCGCTTTGCGATCCTTTAGTTCGTACTTCTGCTAAGCTAAAATACACTCCCAGTGGGAGGCAGCATAGCGTTTGCACGGCTGCTAAAAACTGCTAGCGAGCGAACAACTCGGAATGACCCCCATCGTCACAGCTTCTCATTACATTAAGGAGGCGGCGTCTGATGCCGGTATTCTGGCGGCCAAGGCTTCTACTACGTCCATACTGGCTCGCCGGATTCTATGGTAGCGGTCCTGGTCCGTGGATCTGGACTCTAAGAAAACCCTGGAGGTACTCCCTTTTAAGGGAGACATCCTTTTCGGAGAAGACCTCAACAAGATAGTGGCTTGTCTACCTAGTACTGCTCCTTCAGTACCGAAGGGTAAGAGTACTTCTTTTTGCTCCTTTCGTCCTTCAGGAAAAGCAAAGGGTCAGGCGTACCCGAAACAGGCTCGCACTTCCAAACCCAATAAGCCCAAACCCAAATGGGCCTGGGCTGCCCGTCAGCTTGCTTCCAAGACTGACAAGCCTGCCGCATGACGGGACGGGCCTCCCTCTGGGGGATCCCAGGGTGGGGGGCCAACTTCTAGGGTATACCCAGGAATGGTTGAAGACCACTTCCGATGCCTGGGTACGGGATGTCGTCACTCGAGGTTACGCCGCAGCCTTCAAAAATCGTCGTTCTCATCGATTTTGTCTGACAGACGGCCCTTAACATCAGGTGAAGGCAAAAACTCTTCATTAGGTGTTACAGTCCCTCCTGGACACAGGAGTGGTAGTACAGGTGCCTCTGGCTCAGAGAGGCAAGGGGTACTATTCACCGCTGTTCCTAGTCCCGAAACAGAATGGGTCCTCTCGGCCCATTCTCAACCTCAAGTCCTTGAACAAATTTGTGAGGGTCTCCAAGTTTCGTATGGAAACTCTTCGCTCTATTGTTCTGGCCTTGGAACCTGGGGATTATATGGTCTCCCTGGACATACAAGATGCTTACCTGCATGTTCCCATTGCAATGTCACATCAGCAGTACCGGAGGTTTGCGGTTGGCAACCTCCATTACCAATTTTGGGCGTTACCTTTTGGTTTGACCACGGCTCCGCGAGTCTTCACCAAGGTTATGGCGGTTATGGTGGTAATGACGGCTGTACTCCGTCGTCAAGGGGTCAGGATCCTGCCGTATCTGGACGACTTATTGATCATGGCAAATTCCCCAGAAATTATCCTACGCCATCTAAATCTGACTGTCCAGTTTCTGCGAAGAGCACGGTGCACCTGGGAGCGTTGTTGGACAATCACAACCAGCGGTTGTTCTTGTCTAAGGAGAAGGTCCTAAAGCTTCAGGACAGGATTCGATGCTTCCTATCTCGTCTGCAAGTGTCGATACATTTGGCGATGCAAGTGCTAGGTTTCATGGTGTTGACTTTCGACATGGAGGAGTACGCTCAATTCCATTCACGCCCTCTGCAGAAATTGATTCTTGCCAAATGGGACGGCCTGCCTCACCGGATCAGGTCTCACATGATCTCCTTGTCTCCGGAAGTCCGTCTGTCACTGAGCTGGTGGCTGCAGGACGGACGTTTGAGCAGGGGTCGTCCCTTCTGGATCTCCAACTGGGTCCTTCTGATGACAGATGCCAGTCTGAGAGTCTGGGGCGCAGTGTTGGAGTAACACTCCCTTCAGTCTCGGTGGAACAAGGAGGAGTCTCTCCTTCCGGTCAACATTCTAGAACTGCGGGCGGTGTTCAATGCTCTGAACTTGGCTCAGCATTTAATTCAGAACAGACCTGTTCAGGTACAGTCGGACAACGCATCAGGGTGGCGTACATAAATCATCAAGGTGGCACTCAAAGCCGCATGGCAATGAGGGATGTATCAAGGATTCTTCAATGGGCAGAACGCCATCTGCCAGCCGTATTAGCAGTGTTCATTCCGGGGGTCCTCAACTGGGAAGCGGACTTTTTCATTCGTCAGGACGTACACGCCAGAGAGTGGAGCCTCCATCCAGAAGTATTTCAACTCCTTGTGGACAAGTGGGGCCTTCCAGATGTGGATTGAAACAATCACAAGGTTCTGGTCTTCGGAGCAAGAACAAGGGATCCGCAAGCAGCATTCGTGGACGCACTGGCAATCCCATGGAACTTTTGGCTACAATATGTGCTCCCTCCAGTGTCTTTACTGCCCAGAGTGATAAGGAAGTGCAAACAAGGAGGCATACAACTTCTAATTGCTACCGCGTGGCCCAGACGGCATTGGTTCTCAGACCTACAGGGACTCTAGATAGAGTGTCCCCTTCTACTTCCACAACGGCCAGACCTCCTCGTTCAGGGCCCTTGTGTCTACCAGGATTTGGCCCGACTGGCTTTGACGGCGTGGCTCTTGAAGCTTCCGTACTGAGGGCCAAGGGTTTTTCTGAGACGGTCATTCAAACTATGTTGAAGGCCCGTAAGCCAGCTTCTGCTCGGATTTACCATAGGGTCTGGAATTCTTACTTTGCTTGGTGCGCAAATACCAATCATGACGCTTACAAGTTTAGTACGGCCAAACTTTTGGACTTCCTACAGCAAGGCCTGGACCTGGCCTCCCTCAAGGTTCATATTTCTGCCTTGTCGTTATGGTTTCAGAGAAAAATTGCAACTCTGCCCGATGTTCATACCTTCACTCAGGGTGTGTTGCGCATTCAGCCTCCTTATGTCCCATCTGTAGGCCCTTGGGATTTGTCGGTGGTTTTGGAGGCCTTGCAAGAGTCTCCTTTTGACCCGCTTGCATCTGCGGGTCTTAAGTGGCTTTCCCTTAAGGTCTTGTTTCTGCTAGCGATTGCTTCTGCTAGATGTGTTTCACACTTGGGTGCCTTATCCTGTAGGTCCCCCTATCTGCTTTTTCACAGTGATCAGGCAGTTATTAGAACGCGCCCTGGTTATCTACCTAAGGTGGTGTCTTCCTTCCACCTTAACCAGGAGATTGTGGTTCCTGCCTTTAATTCTCCTGAGTTGTCGTCTAAAGAGCGGTCTTTGGATGTGGTATGGGCTCTCTGTATCTATGTGAAGAGAACTGCTTCCATTCGGAAGTCTGACTCTCTCTTCGTACTGTTTAGTTTTCACAGACGTGGCTGGCCTGCTAACAAGCAGAACTAGGCCAGATGGATTAGAATGGTGATTGCACATGCTTATGTACAGGCTGGTCTTCAAGCTCTTGCTACCATTAAGGCCCATTCTACTCGGTCCGTTGGGCCTTTTTGGGTGGCCCGCTGTGGTGCGACCCTTGAACAATTGTGTAAGGCGGCTACGTGGTCCTTAGTGAACACGTTCATAAGGTTCTATGCCTTCGATACTTCCGTCTCCCAGGATGCTTCCTTTGGACACCGGGTTCTTGTGCCTGCTACAGTGCGTTCCCTACTATAAGGAACCGCTTTAGGACATCCCCGATGTTATTCCCTGTGGAACCCAGTGTACCCCGCAGCAGAAAATTAGATTTATGGTAAGAACTTACCTTTGTTAAATCTCTTTCTGCGAGGTACACTGGGCTCCACAGGGCGCCCACCCTGACGCACTTAGCTTCTTTTGGTTGGTACAGCATTAGCCGCTGACACCCTCTCCTGTCGTGATTGTGTGGTGTACAGTATGTGGCTACTAACGATTGTCATCTCTTTTACCTGCTACTGTACAAAACTGAGCTCCTCTGCACGGAGGCGGGGTTATAGAGGAGGCGGCGCTATGCATCTTGGGAAGAAGGTCAAAGCTTTGAGCCTGTTGGTGCCTCAGATCAAGATCCTACTCTACACCCTAATGTTATTCCCTGTGGAGCCCAGTGTACCTCGCAGAGATTTAACAAAGGTAAGTTCTTACCATAAATATCATTATATAATAGTTTTAGGCACGTGTGGAAAAAATTCTGCAAAGTAAGAATGCATTCAAAAAATAGAAGTGTTAATAGTTTATTTTTATCAGTTAACTAAATGCAAACTGAATGAACGTAAAAATAAGAATTTTCTTACCGATAATTCTATTTCTCGTAGTCCGTAGTGGATGCTGGGAACTCCGTAAGGACCATGGGGAATAGCGGCTCCGCAGGAGACTGGGCACAAAAGTAAAGCTTTAGAACTACCTGGTGTGCACTGGCTCCTCCCCCTATGACCCTCCTCCAAGCCTCAGTTAGGATACTGTGCCCGGACGAGCGTACACAATAAGGAAGGATTTATGAATCCCGGGTAAGACTCATACCAGCCACACCAATCACACCGTACAACCTGTGATCTGAACCCAGTTAACAGCATGATAACAGAGGAGCCTCTGGATAGATGGCTCACAACAACAATAACCCGATTTAGTTAACAATAACTATGTACAAGTATTGCAGACAATCCGCACTTGGGATGGGCGCCCAGCATCCACTACGGACTACGAGAAATAGAATTATCGGTAAGTAAATTCTTATTTTCTCTGACGTCCTAGTGGATGCTGGGAACTCCGTAAGGACCATGGGGATTATACCAAAGCTCCCAAACGGGCGGGAGAGTGCGGATGACTCTGCAGCACCGAATGAGAGAACTCCAGGTCCTCCTCAGCCAGGATATCAAATTTGTAATATTTAGCAAACGTGTTTGCCCCTGACCAAATAGCTGCTCGGCAAAGTTGTAAAGCCGAGACCCCTCGGGCAGCCGCCCAAGATGAGCCCCCTTCCTTGTGGAATGGGCTTTTACAGATTTTGGCTGTGGCAGGCCTGCCACAGAATGTGCAAGCTGAATTGTATTACAAATCCAACGAGCAATAGTCTGCTTAGAAGCAGGAGCACCCAGCTTGTTGGGTGCATACAGGATAAACAGCGAGTCAGATTTTCTGACTCCAGCCGTCCTGGAAACATATATTTTCAGGGCCCTGACTATGTCCAACAACTTGGAGTCCTCCAAGTCACTAGTATCCGCAGGTACCACAATAGGTTGGTCCAGATGAAACGCTGAAACCACCTTAGGGAGAAAATGAGGACGAGTCCTCAATTCCGCCCTGTCTGAATGGAAGATCAGATAAGGGCTTTTACAGGATAAAGCCGCCAATTCTGACACGCGCCTGGCCTAGGCCAGGGCCAACAGCATGACCACTTTCCATGTGAGATATTTTAACTCCACAGATTCAAGTGGTTCAAACCATTGTGACTTTAGGAACCCCAAAACTACATTGAGATCCCAAGGTGCCACTGGAGGCACAAAAGGAGACTGTATATGCAGTACCCCTTTTACAAACGTCTGAACTTCAGGAACTGAAGCTAGTTCTTTCTGGAAGAAAATTGACAGGGCCGAAATTTGAACCTTAATGGACCCCAATTTTAGGCCCATAGACACTCCTGTTTGCAGGAAATGCAGGAATCGACCTAGTTGAAATTCCTCCATCGGGGCCTTACTGGCCTCGCACCACGCAACATATTTTCGCCTAATGAGGTGATAATGCCTTGCGGTTACATCCTTCCTGGCTTTGATCAGGGTAGGGATGACTTCATCCGGAATGCCTTTTTCCTTCAGGATCCGGCGTTCAACCGCCCTGCCGTCAAACGCAGCCGCGGTAAGTCTTGGAATAGATAGGGTCCTTGATGGAGCAGGTCCCTTCTTAGAGGTAGAGGCCACGGGTCCTCCGTGAGCATCTCTTGAAGTTCCGGGTACCAAGTCCTTCTTGGCCAATCCGGAGCCACGAGTATAGTTCTTACTCCCCTCCGTCTTATAATTCTCAATACTTTTGGTAAGAGAGGAAGAGGAGGGAACCCATACACTGACTGGTACACCCACGGTGTTACCAGAGCGTCCACAGCTATTGCCTGAGGGTCCCTTGACCTGGCGTAATACCTGTCCAATTTTTTGTTTAGGCGGGACGCCATCATGTCCACCTTTGGTTTTTCCCAACGGTTTACAATCATGTGGAAGACTTCTGCTGAGGAAGTCTGTTTCCCAGTTGTCCACTCCCGGAATGAACACTGCTGACAATGCTATCACATGATTTTCCGCCCAGCGAAAAATCCTTGCAGCTTCTCTACGTGGGTGACTGCCGTGATGTTGTCCGACTGGATCAGCACCGGCTGACCTTGAAGCAGAGGTCTTGCTTGGCTTAGGGCATTGTAAATGGCCCTTAGCTCCAAGATATTTATGTGAAGTGATGTCTCCAGGCTTGACCACAAGCCCTGGAAATTTCTTCCCTGTGTGACTGCTCCCCAGCCTCGCAGGCTGGCATCCGTGGTTACCAGGACCCAGTCCTGAATGCCGAATCTGCGCCCTCTAGAAGATGAGCACTCTGCAACCACCACAGGAGAGACACCCTTGTCTTTGGTGACAGTGTTATCCTCTGAAGCATCTGAAGATGCGATCCGGACCATTTTTTTCAGCAGGTCCCACTGGAAAGTTCTTGCGTGGAATCTGCCGAATGGAATTGCTTCGTAGGAAGCCACCATTTTTCCCAGGACCCTTGTGCACTGCTGCACTGACACTTGGCCTGGTTTTAGGAGGTTTCTGACTAGTTCGGATAACTCCCTGGCTTTCTCCTCCTGGAGAAACACCTTTTTCTGGACTGTGTCCAGGATCATCCTTAGGAATAGAAGACGAGTCGTCGGGATCAGCTGCGATTTTGGAATATTAAGAATCCAACCGTGCTGCCGCAACACTACTTGAGATAGTGCTACCCCGACTACCAACCGTTCCCTGGATCTTGCCCTTATCCGGAGATCGTCCAAGTAAGGGATAATTAAAACTCCCTTCCTTCGAAGGAGTATCATCATTTCGGCCATTACTTTGGTAAAGACCCGGGGTGCCGTGGACAAACCAAACGGCAGCGTCTGAAACTGATAGTGACAGTTCTGTACCACAAACCTGAGGTACCCTTGGTGAGAAGGGTAAATTGGGACATGGAGATAAGCATCCTTGATGTCCAGAGACACCATATAATCCCCTTCTTCCAGGTTTGCCATCACCGCTCTGAGTGACTCCATCTTGAATTTGAACCTTTGTATGTAAGTGTTCAAGGATTTCAGATTTAAATTAGGTCTCGCCGAGCCGTCCGGCTTCGGTACCACAAACAGCGTGGAATAATACCCCTTTCCCTGTTGTAGAAGGGGTACCTTGATTATCACCTGCTGGGAGTACAGCTTGTGAATGGCTTCCCATACCGCCTCCCTGTCGGAGGGAGACGTCGGTAAAGCAGACTTTAGGAAAACGGCGAAGGGGAGACGTCTCGAATTCCAATTTGTACCCCTGAGATACCACCTGAAGGATCCAGGGGTCCCCTGTGAGTGAGCCCACTGCACGCTGAAATTTTTGAGACGGGCCCCCACCGCGCCTGAGTCCGCCTGTAAAGCCCCAGCGTCATGCTGAGGACTTGGCAGAAACCGGGAGAGGGCTTCTGTTCCTGGGAACTGGCTGTTTGCTGCAGCCTTTTTCCTCTCCCTCTGCCACGGGGCAGAAATGAGGAGCCTTTTGCCCGCTTGCCCTTATAGGGCCCAAAGGACTGCGCCTGATAATACGGCGTCTTCTTATGTTGAGAGGCTACCTGGGGTAAAAATGTGGATTTTCCAGCCGTTGCCGTGGCCACCAGGTCTGTTAGACCTACCCCAAATAACTCCTCCCTTTTATAAGGCGATACTTCCATATGCCTTTTGGAATCCGCATCACCTGACCACTGTCTTGTCCATAACCCTCTTCTGGCAGAAATGGACAGCGCACTTACTCTTGATGCCAGTCGGCAAATATCCCTCTGTGCATCACGCATATATAGAAATGCATTCTTTTAAATGCTCTATAGTCAGTAATATACTGTCCCTATCTAGGGTATCAATATTGTCAGTCAGGGAATCCGACCAAGCCACCCCAGCACTGCACATCCAGGCTGAGGCGATTGCTGGTCGCAGTATCACACCCGTGTGAGTGTATATACATTTTAGGATATTTTACTGCTTTCTGTCAGCAGGTTCCTTAAGGGCGGCCGTATCCGGGGACGGTAGTGCCACCTGTTTAGACAAGCGTGTGAGCGCTTTATTCACCCTAGGGGGTGTTACCCAACGTGCCCTATCCTCTGGCGGGAAGGGGTATGATGCTAATAACTTTTTAGGAATTAACAGTTTTTATCGGGGGAAACCCACGCATCATCACACACTTCATTTAATTCCTCAGATGCAGGAAAAACTACAGGCAGTTTTTTCTCACCCAACATAATACCCTTTTTAGTGGTACTGGTATTATCAGAAATGTGTAAAAACATTTTCCATAGCCTCAATCATGTAACGTGTGGCCCTACTGGAAGTCACATTCGTCTCTTAATCGTCGACACTGGAGTCAGTATCCGTGTCGGCGTCTGTATCTGCCATCTGCGGTAACGGGTGTTTTAGAGCCCCTGATGGCTTTTGAGACACCTGGACAGGCACAGGCTGAGTCGCCGGCTGTCTTATGTCATCAATCTTTTGTAAAGAGCTGACTCACATAATTCCTTCCATAAGCTCATCCACTCCGATGTCGACTCCCTAGGGGGTGACATCTCTGTTACAGGCAATTGCTCCGCCTCCACCTCATTTTTCTCCTCATACATGTCGACACAACGTACCGACACACCGCACACACACAGGGAATGCTCTGATAGAGGACAGGACCCCACTAGCCCTTTGGGGAGACAGAGGGAGAGTATGCCAGCACACACCAGAGCGCTATATATATATATATATATATATATATATATATATATATATATATATATATATATATATATACAGGGATAACCTTATATAAGTGTTTTTCCCCTTATAGCTGCTGTATTGTTATACTGCGCCTAATTAGTGCCCCCCTCTCTTTTTTAACCCCTTTCTGTAGTGTAGTAACTGCAGGGGAGAGCCAGGGAGCTTCCCTCCAACGGAGCTGTGAGAGAAAATGGCGCCAGTGTGCTGAGGAGATAGGCTCCGCCCCCTTCTCGGTGGCCTTTTCTCCCGTTTTTCTGTGGAATCTGGCTGGGGTTAAAATTCATCCATATAGCCCTGGGGGCTATATGTGATGTATTTTCGCCAGCCAAGGTGTTTTTATTGCTGCTCAGGGCGCCCCCCCCTAGCGCCCTGCACCCTCAATGACCGAAGTGTGAAGTGTGCTGAGGAGCAATGGCGCACAGCTGCAGTGCTGTGCGCTACCTTGGTGAAGACAGGATGTCTTCTGCCGCCGATTTTTCCGGACCTCTTCTTGCTTCTGGCTCTGTAAGGGGGCCGGCGGCGCGGCTCTGGGACCGAGCTCTGAGGCTGGGCCTGTGTTCGGTCCCTCTGGAGCTAATGGTGTCCAGTAGCCTAAGAAGCCCAATCCACTCTGCACGCAGGTGAGTTCGCTTCTTCTCCCCTTAGTCCCTCGATGCAGTGAGCCTGTTGCCAGCAGGTCTCACTGAAAATAAAAAACCTAAAACTAAACTTTCACTAAGAAGCTCAGGAGAGCCCCTAGTGTGCACCCTTCTTGGCCGGGCACAAAAATCTAACTGAGGCTTGGAGGAGGGTCATAGGGGGAGGAGCCAGTGCACACCAGGTAGTCCTAAAGCTTTACTTTTGTGCCCAGTCTCCTGCGGAGCCGCTATTCCCCATGGTCCTTACGGAGTTCCCAGCATCCACTAGGACGTCAGAGAAATAAATGTAAATCAAACCAAAATTTCAATATCCAACTCAAATCACCCTTTGCCTTCAAAACAGCATCAATACTTCTCAGTACACTTGCACACAGTTTTTGAAGGAACTCGGCAGGGAGGTTGTTACAAATATCTTGGAGAACTAACCACAGTTCTTCTGTGGATGTAGGCTTGCTGATATCAGTGCTCTGTGGGGGCCTTACCACTTCCAGGACTCCTTGTTCTTCTTTACGCTGAAGATAGTTCTTAATGACATTGGCTGTATGTTTGGGGTCGTTGTCCTGCTGCAGAATAAATTTGGAGGCAATTAGATGCCTCCCTAATGGTATTGCATGATGGATAAGTATGTGCCTGTATTTCTCAGCATTGAAGCACAAAGAGAAGGCAGATGTTAGTCACATAGAACCACAATCTCACGATAGGAGAGGGTACCAGTGGCTAATGCCATGCAACCCAAAGAAGCTAGGTGCATCAGGCTGGGTGACCTGTGGAACCCAGTGCACCTCATTGAAAGAGAGTTAACCATGGTAAGTATCATAACTCTCCTTTTCTGCAGCGGGGTACACTGTGTTCCACAGGGAGAACATCGGGAGTATCCTAAAGCAGTTCCTCAAGGGAGGGGACGCGCCCTAGCGGGTAAGAGAACCCGGCGTCCAAAGGCAGCATCCTGGGAGGTGGAAGTATCAAAGCCATAGAACCTAATGAATGTGTTCACTGAGGACAACGTAGCCGCCTTGCACAATTGTTCTAGGGACGCGCCATGATCAGCTGCCCAAGAAGGTCCAACAGTGCGAGTAGAATGGGCTTTAACTGCAGCAGGAGCTGGGAGTCCAGCCTGCACATAGGTATGTGCAATCACCATTCTAATCCATCTGGCCAAGGTTTTTCTTATTCGCAGGCCAGCCATGTTTGTGAAAACCAAACAAAACCAAAAGGGCAGTTGACCTCTTGATAGAGGCAGTCCTCTCCACACAGATACAGGGAGCCCTAACCACATCCAAAGAACATTCTTTGGGAGACAAATCCGAAGAGACAAAGGCCGGAACCACAATCTCTTGGTTAAGGTGAAAAGATGATACCACCTGAAGCAGATAACCTGGGCGAGTTCGTAGAACTGCCCGGTCCCGGTGGAGTATGAGAAAGGGTGGACGACAGGACTAGGGAGGCCAATCCCGGGATCGGCGGGATCCCGGGATTGGAGCTTCCAATCCCGGGATTCAAGGGATTATAGTGCGCATGTGCGGGTGTAAGTAATGACACTTACTATTAGGCGGGCGGCCGCGGCAGCCATGGACAAGCTGAACGCGGCAGCACTTCAAATGTAGCGCCGGACGCCAGCCAATCAGAGCTGGCGGCTCGGCAGCCAATCAGAGAAGCTGCTGCAGTAGCGGCAGCCAATCAGGAGCCACTGCTGCAACCACTTCCCTGATTGGCTGCCGGTCCGCCAGCTCTGGTTGGCTGGCGGCCGGCGCTTCATTTGAAATGCTCCCGCGTTCAGTGAGTCCATGGCTGCCGCAGCCGCCCGCCTAATGGTAAGTGTCATTACTTACACCCACCCTCCCTCTCGTGCCGCTACCAACCCTTCCGCGCCGCTACCTACATCCTCCCTCCCGCATCACTACCTACACCCACCCTCCCGAACTGCTACCTACCCCCTCCCTACCTCCCGCACCGCTACCTACACCCTCCCTACCTCCCGCACCGCTACCTACACCCTCCCTACCTCCCGCACCACTACCTACACCCTCCCTACCTCCCGCACCACTACCTACACCCTCCCTCCAGCACTGCTCCCTACAACCTTCACTGATCCCTACTGCAATCCCGGGATTGACCGTTTTTCAATCCCGAATCCCGGGATTCAAAAAACGGCCCGGGATTGGCCTCCCTAGACAGGACAAAGTGCCTAAGTCAGACACCCGTCTTGCAGAGGCAATGGCCAGCAAGAACAGAACCTCAGCTGTGAGCCATTTAAGGTACACTGATTTAAGAGGATCAAATGGAGACTCTTGCAGAGCATTCAGCACAACAGACAAATCCCATGGAGCCACAGGAGGGACATAGGGAGGCTGAATCCGTATAACGCCCTGAATCAACGTCTGATCATCAAGTATAGAGGCAATTTTTCTCTGAAACCAAACCGACAAGGCAGATATATGAACCGTGAGGAGGCCAAACGAAGACCTAAGTCTAGGCCTCTTTGCAGAAAAGCCAGTATTCTGGAAGTACTGAATCTATGGACATCGTAATTCTTGTCAGCACACCAGGTGAAGTAAGAATTCCAAACCCTATAATAAATCCGGGCAGAGGCCAGTTTGTGGGCTTTCAACATTGTTTGAATAACCACCTCTGAAAATCCTTTGGCTCTCAGGAGTGATGCTTCAAGAGCCACGCCGTCAAAGCCAATCTGGCCAGGTCTGGGTAGAGACAAAGGCCCTGCACGAGAAGGTCTGGTCGTTGAGGAAGTAGAAGGGGATGCCCCATCGAATGACCCTGCAGGTCTGAGAACCAATGCCGTCTGGGCCACCCTGGAGCGACTAGGAGCAGCCTTCCCCTCCTTCCTGTTTGAACTTCCGTAGAACCCTGGGCAGGAGTGACACTGGAGGGAACAAGTAAGTTCCATGAAATTGCCAGAGCATCCACGAACGCTGCATGAGGATCCCTTGTCCTTGATCCGAAGGCTGGAACTTGTGATTGTGTCGAGACGCCACGAGGTCTACGTCCGGTAGACCCCACCTGTCCAATAGGAGTTGAAAGACTTCTGGATGAAGACTCCACTCCGGCGTATATGTCCTGGCGACTGAGGTAGTCCGCTTCCCAGTTCAGGCCACCCGGAATGAACACTGCCGATATACGTGGCAGATGGTGTTCTGCCCAACAAAGGATTTTTGACACTTCCTTCATAGCCATGTGGCTTCGAGTGCCGCCTTGATGGTTTATGTATACCACTGTCATGGTGGTGTCTGACCGTACTTGAACTAGTCTGTTCCGTACCAGTGGCAGGGCGAGTGATAACACATTGAACACCGCCCTCAGTTCTAGGACAGTTATTGGGAGGAGTGATTCTTCCTTGGTCCACCGACCCTGAAAAAAGTGTTGCTCCAACACCGCTCCCCATCCCCTCAAACTGGCATCCGTCTCAGGAGGACCCAGTCGGGGATCCAGATGGGACGGCCCCTGCTCAGTTGCTGGTACTGAAGCCACCAGGTCAGCAACAAACAAACCTACGGAGTCAACAAGATCATTTGGGATCTGATCCGATGAGGCAGGTCGTCCCACTCAGCAAGAATTAATTACTGCAGAGGGCGGGAATGAAATTGAGCGTACTCCACCATGTCGAAGGTCAACACCATCAGGCCAAGTACCTGCATCGCCGAGTGAATCGACACTCTGGGGTGACGGATGAAGTGTCTTATCCTGTCCTGGATTTTCAGGTACCTTGTCTGGAGACAGGAACAGTCTCTGACTTTGTGTGTCCAGAAGCGCCGCTAGGTGCACCATGCTCTGAGCTGGGACCAGCTAGGACTTCTTCCAATTGATCAGCCATCCGTGGGCTTGTAAGCAACTCACCGTCAATTGTAGATGACTGAGGGGGATATCATGGGAACTCGCCAGAATCAGCAGGTCGTCCAAGTACGGCAGCATTCTGACTCCCTGGCGATGGAGGTGCGCCGTCATCACGGCCATAACCTTGGTGAAGATCCAAGAAGCCGTGGCCAGTCTGGATGGCAGAGCTTGGAATTGGTAGTGACTGTCGCCAATAGCAAAGCGCAGGAACTGCTGATGCGATATGGCAATAGGAATATACAGATAAGCATACTGTATATGCAGGGATACCATGTAATCTCCGGGTTCCATCGTCAGCACAATAGAGCACAATGTTTCCATACGAAACTTAGCGACCCTCACAAATTTGTTCAGTGACTTGAGGTTGAGCATAGGCCAAAAAGACCCATTGGGTTTCATGCACAAGAAACCGGGTCGAATAATGGGACTGAGGTACCGGCACAACCACTCCTGTACTCAGGAGAGAACCTACCACCGTTTATAGAGCCTGCACCTTCAACGGATACGTACCTGGTGAGGGGTACGTCTCTTGAAGGAGACAGTGTACCCGTGAGAGACAACTTCCAGTACCCAAGCGTCTGAAGTGGTCTTTAACCAGACCTTGGCGAACTGTAGAAGTCTGCCTCCCACCCTGGGGTCCCCCAGGACGAGGCCCGCCCCATCATGCAGCAGGCTTGTCTTGTTTCAAAGTAGGCTGACGGGCTGCCCAGGACTGTTTTGTCTTGGGCTTGGTGGTCTTGGGAGCACGAGACTGTCTGGGTTAAGACTGACCCTTGGCTTTCCCTTGAGGTCGAAAAGTGGTAAGCTTTGCCTTCTGAGCAGAAGGGGGATACAGTCGTTAGGTCGACAGTCATTAGGTCGACCACTGAAGGTCGACATGGTCATTAGGTCGACATGAGTTTTTCACATTTTTTCCAATTTTTGGATTTTTCCACACTTGACGATCCACGTAGACTACGATTGGAATGAGCCATGCGAGGGGACACGGTGCATTAATTGGAGTTCCCCGTCACTTTACGAAGAAAACGACACCAAAAACAGTCCAAAACCTCATGTCAACCTTTTTACCTGTCAACCTAGTACATGTTGACCTAATGCCCATGTCAACCTTCAGTGGTTGACCTAAGTTGGGTCGACCCAATGACCCATACCCACAGAAGGAGTAGTAGGAGGAAGAAAAGCAGTCTTAGCAGCTGCTAATTCAGACACTATTTTATTCAGGTCCTCTCCAAATAAAATGTCCCCAGTAAAGGGGAGTACCTCCAAGGTTTTCTTGAAGTCAAAATCCACTTTCCATGACCGTAACCACAGTATGCAGCGAGCCAGGGCAGACGTGGATGACGCTTTGGCTGCCTCAGAGGACGCCTCCTGAATGTAATAGGTGGCGGTGCATATGTGAGACAGGTACTGTCTGGCATTGTCAGAAATATCACCGGCCAGCTCATCCTCTAACGCCTGAACCCACGCCTCAATACCCTTTGCGGCCCAAGAGGCAGCTATGGTGGGCCTATGAATGGAAAACATAGCAGCTGAGGGTTCAGGTTCTGGGGGTTCCTTACCCCCCAATGGGATCGTAGCAACGGGGGTTCAAGATGAACCGCCTTGGGCTACCTTCTCCACGCTACTGAATACGCTGGTAACTAGACTAACGCCCCCCTATGGGACCTCCTGTGCCGGTACAACCGCTTATCGTACCCGCGATTAACCTGCCATAGGCAGATCAACTGTCTGCTCAGTTACAGAAATTGAACCAATCACTGACTACTCAGAAGTCTAACCCTCGCCCGCCTAAGACCAAGGGGTCCTCTAAGCGGGCCATTACTTTATCACAATCCACCAACATCCCAGACACCTCGTCTGATGATGGCGTATATACTGACCCCACAGATTCTGACCCTGATGCTTCTGATGGGGAGTCTGACTCGCAGGTGGATGTTCCTGACTTGCTGGAGGCTATCAGACTCATTCTTCAACTTACTGATGACCCGGAGCCTGATACTGCCCCTAAGAAACCGGACAGGTTTAAACATCAGAAAGTGGTTAAACAAGTTTTACCTCACTCTGACAATTTAGTTGACATACGTCAGGAGTCCTGGGAAAATCCAGGAAAGAAATTCACGCCTCATAAGAAGATGCTGGATTCTATCCCCTCGCTGCGTAGTTCAGTAAAAATTGGGAAACACCCCCCCCCGCCAGTGGATTCACTTCACAGGTGGCGCGGCTGGTGGTATCCTCAGCTCTACCAGTAACTATCGTCACGTCTCTGAAAGAACCGACGGATAAGCGTGTGGAGGGTTGTTTAAAGGCGATTTACACCCTAGCATGTGCTGCGCATCGGCCCACCATTGCAGCGACCTGGGCATAGCGTTTGCACGGCTGCTAAAAACTGCTAGCGAGCGAACAACTCGGAATGACCCCCATCGTCACAGCTTCTCATTACATTAAGGAGGCGGCGTCTGATGCCGGTATTCTGGCGGCCAAGGCTTCTACTACGTCCATACTGGCTCGCCGGATTCTATGGTAGCGGTCCTGGTCCGTGGATCTGGACTCTAAGAAAACCCTGGAGGTACTCCCTTTTAAGGGAGACATCCTTTTCGGAGAAGACCTCAACAAGATAGTGGCTTGTCTACCTAGTACTGCTCCTTCAGTACCGAAGGGTAAGAGTACTTCTTTTTGCTCCTTTCGTCCTTCAGGAAAAGCAAAGGGTCAGGCGTACCCGAAACAGGCTCGCACTTCCAAACCCAATAAGCCCAAACTCAAATGGGCCTGGGCTGCCCGTCAGCTTGCTTCCAAGACTGACAAGCCTGCCGCATGACGGGACGGGCCTCCCTCTGGGGGATCCCAGGGTGGGGGGCCAACTTCTAGGGTATACCCAGGAATGGTTGAAGACCACTTCCGATGCCTGGGTACGGGATGTCGTCACTCGAGGTTACGCCGTAGCCTTCAAAAATCGTCGTCCTCATCAATTTTGTCTGACAGACGGCCCTTCACATCAGGTGAAGGCAAAAAAAACTCTTCATTCGGTGGTACAGTCCCTCCTGGACACAGGAGTGGTAGTACAGGTGCCTCTGGCTCAGAGAGGCAAGGGGTACTATTCACCGCTGTTCCTAGTCCCGAAAACGAATGGGTCCTCTCGGCCCATTCTCAACCTCAAGTCCTTGAACAAGTTTGTGAGGGTCTCCAAGTTTCGTATGGAAACTCTTCACTCTATTGTTCTGGCCTTGGAACCTGGGGATTATATGGTCTCCCTGGACATACAAGATGCTTACCTGCATGTTCCCATTGCAATGTCACATCAGCAGTACCGGAGGTTTGCGGTTGGCAACCTCCATTACCAATTTTGGGCGTTACCTTTTGGTTTGACCACGGCTCCGCGAGTCTTCACCAAGGTTATGGCGGTTATGGTGGTAATGACGGCTGTACTCCGACGTCAAGGGGTCAGGATCCTGCCGTATCTGGACGACTTATTGATCATGGCAAATTCCCCAGATATTATCCTACGCCATCTAAATCTGACTGTCCAGTTTCTGCGAAGAGCACGGTGCACCTGGGAGCGTTGTTGGACAATCACAACCAGCGGTTGTTTTTGTCTAAGGAGAAGGTCCTAAAGCTTCAGGACAGGATTCGATGCTTCCTATCTCGTCTGCAAGTGTCGATACATTTGGCGATGCAAGTGCTAGGTTTCATGGTGTTGACTTTCGACATGGAGGAGTACGCTCAATTCCATTCACGCCCTCTGCAGAAACTGATTCTTGCCAAATGGGACGGCCTGCCTCACCGGATCAGGTCTCACATGATCTCCTTGTCTCCGGAGGTCCGTCTGTCACTGAGCTGGTGGCTGCAGGACGGACGTTTGAGCAGGGGTCGTCCCTTCTGGATCTCCAACTGGGTCCTTCTGATGACAGATGCCAGTCTGAGAGTCTGGGGCGCAGTGTTGGAGCAACACTCCTTTCAGTCTCGGTGGACCAAGGAGGAGTCTCTCCTTCCGGTCAACATTCTAGAACTGCGGGCGGTGTTCAATGCTCTGAACTTGGCTCAGCATTTAATTCAGAACAGACCTGTTCAGGTACAGTCGGACAACGCCATCAGGGTGGCGTACATAAATCATCAAGGTGGCACTCGAAGCCGCATGGCAATGAGGGAAGTATCAAGGATTCTTCAATGGGCAGAACGCCATCTGCCAGCCGTATTAGCAGTGTTCATTCCGGGGGTCCTCAACTGGGAAGCGGACTTTTTCATTCGTCAGGACGTACACGCCAGAGAGTGGAGCCTCCATCCAGAAGTATTTCAACTCCTTGTGGACAAGTGGGGCCTTCCAGATGTGGATTGAAACAATCACAAGGTTCTGGTCTTCGGGGCAAGAACAAGGGATCCGCAAGCAGCATTCGTGGACGCACTGGCAATCCCATGGAACTTTTGGCTACAATATGTGTTCCCTCCAGTGTCTTTACTGCCCAGAGTGATAAGGAAGTGCAAACAAGGAGGCATACTACTTCTAATTGCTACCGCGTGGCCCAGACGGCATTGGTTCTCAGACCTACAGGGACTCTAGATAGAGTGTCCCCTTCTACTTCCACAACGGCCAGACCTCCTCGTTCAGGGTCCTTGTGTCTACCAGGATTTGGCCCGACTGGCTTTGACGGCGTGGCTCTTGAAGCTTCCGTACTGAGGGCCAAGGGTTTTTCTGAGACGGTCATTCAAACTATGTTGAAGGCCCATAAGCCAGCTTCTGCTCGGATTTACCATAGGGTCTGGAATTCTTACTTTGCTTGGTGCGCAAATACCAATCATGACGCTTACAAGTTTAGTACGGCCAAACTTTTGGACTTCCTACAGCAAGGCCTGGACCTGGCCTCCCTCAAGGTTCATATTTCTGCCTTGTCGTTATGGTTTCAGAGAAAAATTGCAACTCTGCCCGATGTTCATACCTTCACTCAGGGTGTGTTGCGCATTCAGCCTCCTTATGTCCCATCTGTAGGCCCTTGGGATTTGTCGGTGGTTTTGGAGGCCTTGCAAGAGTCTCCTTTTGACCCGCTTGCATCTGCGGGTCTTAAGTGGCTTTCCCTTAAGGTCTTGTTTCTGCTAGCGATTGCTTCTGCTAGATGTGTTTCACACTTGGGTGCCTTATCCTGTAGGTCCCCCTATCTGCTTTTTCACAGTGATCGGGCAGTTATTAGAACGCGCCCTGGTTATCTACCTAAGGTGGTGTCTTCCTTCCACCTTAACCAGGAGATTGTGGTTCCTGCCTTTAATTCTCCTGAGTTGTCTTCCAAAGAGGAGCGGTCTTTGGATGTGGTATGGGCTCTCTGTACCTATGTGAAGAGAACTGCTTCCATTCGGAAGTCTGACTCTCTCTTCGTACTGTTTAGTTTTCACAGACGTGGCTGGCCTGCTAACAAGCAGAACTAGGCCAGATGGATTAGAATGGTGATTGCACATGCTTATGTACAGGCTGGTCTTCAAGCTCTTGCTACCATTAAGGCCCATTCTACTCGGTCCGTTGGGCCTTTTTGGGTGGCCCGCTGTTGTGCGACCCTTGAACAATTGTGCAAGGCGGCTACGTGGTCCTTAGTGAATACGTTCATAAGGTTCTATGCCTTCGATACTTCCGTCTCCCAGGATGCTTCCTTTGGACACCGGGTGCTTGTGCCCGCTAAAGTGCGTTCCCTACCATAAGGAACCGCTTTAGGACATCCCCGATGTTATTCCCTGTGGAGCCCAGTGTACCCCGCAGCAGAAAATGAGATTTATGGTAAGAACTTACCTTTGTTAAATCTCTTTCTGCGAGGTACACTGGGCTCCACAGGGCGCCCACCCTGACGCACTTAGCTTCTTTTGGTTGGTACAGCATTAGCCGCTGATACCCTCTCCTGTCGTGATTGTGTGGTGTACAGTATGTGGCTACTAACGATTGTCATCTCTTTTACCTGCTACTCTACAAAACTGAGCTCCTCTGCACGGAGGCGGGGTTATAGAGGAGGCGGCGCTATGCATCTTGGGAAGAAGGTCAAAGCTTTGAGCCTGTTGGTGCCTCAGATCAAGATCCTACTCTACACCCTAATGTTATTCCCTGTGGAGCCCAGTGTACCTCGCAGAGATTTAACAAAGGTAAGTTCTTACCATAAATATAATTATATAATAGTTTTAGGCACGTGTGGAAAAAAATTCTGCAAAGTAAGAATGCATTCAAAAAATAGAAGTGTTAATAGTTTATTTTTATCAGTTAACTAAATGCAAACTGAATGAACGTAAAATAAATGTAAATCAAACCAAAATTTCAATATCCAACTCAAATCACCCTTTGCCTTCAAAACAGCATCAATACTTCTCGGTACACTTGCACACAGTTTTTGAAGGAACTCGGCAGGGAGGTTGTTACAAATATCTTGGAGAACTAACCACAGTTCTTCTGTGGATGTAGGCTTGCTGATATCAGTGCTCTGTGGGGGCCTTATCACTTTCAGGACTCCTTGTTCTTCTTTACGCTGAAGATAGTTCTTAATGACATTGGCTGTATGTTTGGGGTCGTTGTCCTGCTGCAGAATAAATTTGGAGGCAATTAGATGCCTCCCTAATGGTATTGCATGATGGATAAGTATGTGCCTGTATTTCTCAGCATTGAAGCACAAAGAGAAGGCAGATGTTAGTCACATAGAACCACAATCTCACGATAGGAGAGGGTACCAGTGGCTAATGCCATGCAACCCAAAGAAGCTAGGTGCATCAGGGTGGGTGACCTGTGGAACCCAGTGCACCTCATTGAAAGAGAGTTAACCATGGTAGGTATCATAACTCTCTTTTTCTGCAGCGGGGTACACTGTGTTCCACAGGGAGAACATCGGGGGTATCCTAAAGCAGTTCCTCAAGGGAGGGGATGTGCCCTAACGGGTAAGAGAACCCGGCGTCCAAAGGCAGCATCCTGGGAGGTGGAAGTATCAAAGCCATAGAACCTAATGAATGTGTTCACTGAGGACAACGTAGCCGCCTTGCACAATTGTTCTAGGGACGCGCCATGATCAGCTGCCCAAGAAGGTCCAACAGTGCGAGTAGAATGGGCTTTAACTGCAGCAGGAGCTGGGAGTCCAGCCTGCACATAGGTATGTGCAATCACCATTCTAATCCATCTGGCCAAGGTTTTTCTTATTCGCAGGCCAGCCATGTTTGTGAAAAACAAACAAAACCAAAAGGGCAGTTGACCTCTTGATAGAGGCAGTCCTCTCCACACAGATACAGGGAGCCCTAACCACATCCAAAGAACATTCTTTGAGAGACAAATCCGAAGAGACAAAGGCCGGAACCACAATCTATTGGTTAAGGTGAAAAGATGATACCACCTGAAGCAGATAACCTGGGCGAGTTCGTAGAACTGCCCGGTCCTGGTGGAGTATGAGAAAGGGTGGACGACAGGACTAGGGAGGCCAATCCCGGGATCGGCGGGATCCCGGGATTTGGGCCCAAAAATGCCGGGATTTGAATCCCGGGATTGGAGCTTCCAATCCCGGGATTCAAGGGATTATAGTGCGCATGTGCGGGAGGGTGGGTGTAAGTAATGACACTTACTATTAGGCGGGCGGCCGCGGCAGCCATGGACAAGCTGAACGCGGCAGCACTTCAAATGTAGCGCCGGCCGCCAGCCAATCAGAGCTGGCGGCTCGGCAGCCAACCAGGGAAGCTGCCGCAGCAGCGGCAGCCAATCAGGAGCCACTGCTGCGACCGCACCCTGATTTGCTGCCGGACCGCCAGCTCTGGTTGGCTGGCGGCCGGCGCTTCATTTGAAATGCTCCCGCGTTCAGTGAGTCCATGGCTGCCGCAGCCGCCCGCCTAATAGTAAGTGTCATTACTTACACCCACCCTCCCTCTCGCGCCGCTACCAACCCTTCCGCGCCGCTAGCTAAATCCTCCCTCCCGCACCACTACCTACTCCCACCCTCCCGAACTGCTACCTGCCCCCTCCCTACCTCCCGCACCGCTACCTACACCCTCCCTACCTCCCGCACCACTACCTACACCCTCCCTACCTCCCGCACCACTACCTACACCCTCCCTCCAGCGCTGCTCCCTACAACCTTCACTGATCCCTACTGCAATCCAGGGATTGACCGTTTTTCAATCCCGAATCCCGGGATTCAAAAAACGGCCCGGGATTGGCCTCCCTAGACAGGACAAAGTGCCTAAGTCAGACACCCGTCTTGCAGAGGCAATGGCCAGCAAGAACAGAACCTCAGCTGTGAGCCATTTAAGGTACACTGATTTAAGAGGATCAAATGGAGACTCTTGCAGAGCATTCAGCACAGCAGACAAATCCCATGGAGCCACAGGAGGGACATAGGGAGGCTGAATCCGTATAACGCCCTGAATCAACGTCTGAACATCAAGTATAGAGGCAATTTTTCTCTGAAACCAAACCGACAAGGCAGATATATGAACCGTGAGGAGGCCAAACGAAGACCTAAGTCCAGGCCTCTTTGCAGAAAAGCCAGTATTCTGGAAGTACTGAATCTATGGACATCGTAATTCTTGTCAGCACACCAGGTGAAGTAAGAATTCCAAACCCTATAATAAATCCGGGCAGAGGCCAGTTTGTGGGCTTTCAACATTGTTTGAATAACCACCTCTGAAAAACCTTTGGCTCTCAGGAGTGATGCTTCAAGAGCCACGCCGTCAAAGCCAATCTGGCCAGGTCTGGGTAGAGACAAAGGCCCTGCACGAGAAGGTCTGGTCGTTGAGGAAGTAGAAGGGGATGCCCCATCGAATGAACCTGCAGGTCTGAGAACCAATGCCGTCTGGGCCACCCTGGAGCGACTAGGAGCAGCCTTCCCCCTCCTTCCTGTTTGAACTTCCGTAGAACCCTGGGCAGGAGTGACACTGGAGGGAACAAGTAAGTTCCATGAAATTGCCAGAGCATCCACGAACGCTGCATGAGGATCCCTTGTCCTTGATCCGAAGGCTGGAACCTTGTGATTTTTTCGAGACGCCATGAGGTCTACGTCCGGTATACCCCACCTGTCCAATAGGAGTTGAAAGACTTCTGGATGAAGACTCCACTCCGGCGTATATGTCCTGGCGACTGAGGTAGTCCGCTTCCCAGTTCAGGCCACCCGGAATGAACACTGCCGATATATACGTGGCAGATGGTGTTCTGCCCAACAAAGGATTTTTGACACTTCCTTCATAGCCATGCGGCTTCGAGTGCCGCCTTGATGGTTTATGTATACCACTGTCATGGTGGTGTCTGACCGTACTTGAACTAGTCTGTTCCGTACCAGTGGCAGGGCGAGTGATAACACATTGAACACCGCCCTCAGTTCTAGGACAGTTATTGGGAGGAGTGATTCTTCCTTGGTCCGCCGACCCTGAAAAAAGTGTTGCTCCAACACCGCTCCCCATCCCCTCAAACTGGCATCCGTCTCAGGAGGACCCAGTCGGGGATCCAGATGGGACGGCCCCTGCTCAGTTGCTGGTACTGAAGCCACCAGGTCAGCAACAAACAAACCTACGGAGTCAACAAGATCATTTGGGATCTGATCCGATGAGGCAGGTCGTCCCACTCAGCAAGAATTAATTACTGCAGAGGGCGGGAATGAAATTGAGCGTACTCCACCATGTCGAAGGTCAACACCATCAGGCCAAGTACCTGCATCGCCGAGTGAATCGACACTCTGGGGTGACGGATGAAGTGTCTTATCCTGTCCTGGATTTTCAGGTACCTTGTCTGGAGACAGGAACAGTCTCTGACTTTGTGTGTCCAGAAGCGCCGCTAGGTGCACCATGCTCTGAGCTGGGACCAGCTAGGACTTCTTCCAATTGATCAGCCATCCGTGGGCTTGTAAGCAACTCACCGTCAATTGTAGATGACTGAGGGGGATATCATGGGAACTCGCCAGAATCAGCAGGTCGTCCAAGTACGGCAGCATTCTGACTCCCTGGCGATGGAGGTGCGCCGTCATCACGGCCATAACCTTGGTGAAGATCCAAGAAGCCGTGGCCAGTCTGGATGGCAGAGCTTGGAATTGGTAGTGACTGTCGCCAATAGCAAAGCGCAGGAACTGCTGATGCGATATGGCAATAGGAATATACAGATAAGCATACTGTATATGCAGGGATACCATGTAATCTCCGGGTTCCATCGTCAGCACAATAGAGCACAATGTTTCCATACGAAACTTAGCGACCCTCACAAATTTGTTCAGTGACTTGAGGTTGAGTATAGGCCAAAAAGACCCATTGGGTTTCATGCACAAGAAACCGGGTCGAATAATGGGACTGAGGTACCGGCACAACCACTCCTGTACTCAGGAGAGAACCTACCACCGTTTATAGAGCCTGCACCTTCAACGGATACGTACCTGGTGAGGGGTACGTCTCTTGAAGGAGACAGTGTACCCGTGAGAGACAACTTCCAGTACCCAAGCGTCTGAAGTGGTCTTTAACCAGACCTTGGCGAACTGTAGAAGTCTGCCTCCCACCCTGGGGTCCCCCAGGAGGAGGCCCGCCCCATCATGCAGCAGGCTTGTCTTGTTTCAAAGTAGGCTGACGGGCTGCCCAGGACTGTTTTGTCTTGGGCTTGGTGGTCTTGGGAGCACGAGACTGTCTGGGTTAAGACTGACCCTTGGCTTTCCCTTGAGGTCGAAAAGTGGTAAGCTTTGCCTTCTGAGCAGAAGGGGGATACAGTCGTTAGGTCGACAGTCATTAGGTCGACCACTGAAGCTCGACATGGTCATTAGGTCAACATGTACTAGGTCGACATGAGTTTTTCACATTTTTCCAATTTTTGGATTTTTCCACACTTGACGATCCACGTAGACTACGATTGGAATGAGCCATGCGAGGGGACACAGTGCATTAATTGGAGTTCCCCGTCACTTTACGAAGAAAACGACACCAAAAACAGTCCAAAACCTCATGTCAACCTTTTTACCTGTCAACCTAGTACATGTTGACCTAATGCCCATGTCAACCTTCAGTGGTTGACCTAAGTTGGGTCGACCCAATGACCCATACCCGCAGAAGGAGTAGTAGGAGGAAGAAAAGCAGTCTTAGCAGCTGCTAATTCAGACACTATTTTATTCAGGTCCTCTCCAAATAAAATGTCCCCAGTAAAGGGGAGTACCTCCAACGTTTTCTTGAAGTCAAAATCCACTTTCCATGACCTTAACCACAGTATGCAGCGAGCCAGGACAGACGTGGATGACGCTTTGGCTGCCAGTACCCCCGCCTCAGAGGACGCCTCCTGAATGTAATAGGTGGCGGTGCATATGTGAGACAGGTACTGTCTGGCATTGTCAGAAATATCACCGGCCAGCTCATCCTCTAATGCCTGAACCCACGCCTCAATACCCTTTGCGGCCCAAGAGGCAGCTATGGTGGGCCTATGAATGGAAAACATAGCAGCTGAGGGTTCAGGTTCTGGGGGTTCCTTACCCACCAATGGGAGCGTAGCAACGGGGGTTCAAAATGAACCGCCTTGGGCTACCTTCTCCACGCTACTGAATACACTGGTAACTAGACTAACGCCCCTCCTGTGCCGGTACAACCGCTTATCGTACCCGCGGTTAACCCGCCATAGGCAGATCAACTGTCTGCTCAGTTACAGAAATTGAACCAATCACTGACTACTCAGAAGTCTAACCCTCGCCCGCCTAAGACCAAGGGGTCCTCTAAGCGGGCCATTACTTTATCACAATCCACCAACATCCCAGACACCTCGTCTGATGAGGATGGCGTATATACTGACCCCACAAACTCTGACCCTGATGCTTCTGATGGGGAGTCTGACTCACAGGTGGATGTTCCTGACTTGCTGGAGGCTATCAGACTCATTCTTCAACTTACTGATGACCCGGAGCCTGATACTGCCCCTAAGAAACCGGACAGGTTTAAACATCAGAAAGTGGTTAAACAAGTTTTACCTCACTCTGACAATTTAGTTGACATACGTCAGGAGTCCTGGGAAAATCCAGGAAAGAAATTCACGCCTCATAAGCCTATAGATTGTAAGCTTGCGAGCAGGGCCTTCCTACCTCTATGTCTGTCTGTTTTTACCCAGTTTTGTTCTATTACTGTTGTTCTAATTGTAAAGCGCAACGGAATATGCTGCGCTATATAAGAAACTGTTAATAAATAAATAAATAAATAAGAAGATGCTGGATTCTATCCCCTCGCTTCGGAGTTCAGTAAAAATTGTGAAACACCCCCGCCAGTGGATTCACAGGTGGCGCGGCTGGTGGTATCCTCAGCTCTACCAGTAACTATCGTCACGTCTCTGAAAGAACCGACGGATAAGCGTGTGGAGGGTTGTTTAAAGGCGATTTACACCCTAGCATGTGCTGCGCATCGGCCCACCATTGCAGCGACCTGGGCTGCAGAGGCTATTTAAGCGTGGGCTCAGGAGTTGGAAGCGGAGATGTCTTCCAACGCTTCTGATCATGCTAGACAATGTCTATCGTATATTGGGGGTCATTCCAAGTTGATCGCTAGCTGCATTCGTTCGCTGTGCAACGATGATGAAAAAAAAGGCACTTCTATGCATGCGTATGCGGCACAATGCGCACGAGCGACGTACTTTCACAACGACCGATGTAGTTTCACACAAGGTCTAGCGAAGCTTTTCAGTCGCAGTGGTTGCTGCTGAGTGATTGACATGAAGTGGGCGTTTCTGGGTGTCAACTGACCGTTTTTAGGGAGTGTTTGGAAAAATGCAGGCGTGGCTGGGCGAACGCAGGGCGTGTTTGTGACGTCAAAACAGGAACTGAACAGTCTGAAGTGATCGCAAGCGCTGAGTAGGTCTGAGGCTACTCTGAAACTGCACAAAATAATTTTGTAGCCGCTTTGCGATCCTTTAGTTCTTACTTCTGCTAAGCTAAAATACACTCCCAGTGGGAGGCAGCATAGCGTTTGCACGGCTGCTAAAAACTGCTAGCGAGCGAACTCGGAATGACCCCCATCGTCACAGCTTCTCATTACATTAAGGAGGCGGCGTCTGATGCCGGTATTCTGGCGGCCAAGGCTTCTACTACGTCCATACTGGCTCGCCGGATTCTATGGTAGCGGTCCTGGTCCGTGGATCTGGACTCTAAGAAAACCCTGGAGGTACTCCCTTTTAAGGGAGACATCCTTTTCGGAGAAGACCTCAACAAGATAGTGGCTTGTCTACCTAGTACTGCTCCTTCAGTACCGAAGGGTAAGAGTACTTCTTTTTGCTCCTTTCGTCCTTCAGGAAAAGCAAAGGGTCAGGCGTACCCGAAACAGGCTCGCACTTCCAAACCCAATAAGCCCAAACCCAAATGGGCCTGGGCTGCCCGTCAGCTTGCTTCCAAGACTGACAAGCCTGCCGCATGACGGGACGGGCCTCCCTCTGGGGGATCCCAGGGTAGGGGGCCAACTTCTAGGGTATACCCAGGAATGGTTGAAGACCACTTCCGATGCCTGGGTACGGGATGTCGTCACTCGAGGTTACGCCGTAGCCTTCAAGAATCGTCGTCCTCATCGATTTTGTCTGACAGACGGCCCTTCACATCAGGTGAAGGCAAAAACTCTTCATTCGGTGGTACAGTCCCTCCTGGACACAGGAGTGGTAGTACAGGTGCCTCTGGCTCAGAGAGGCAAGGGGTACTATTCACCGCTGTTCCTAGTCCCGAAACAGAATGGGTCCTCTCGGCCCATTCTCAACCTCAAGTCCTTGAACAAATTTGTGAGGGTCTCCAAGTTTCGTATGGAAACTCTTTGCTCTATTGTTCTGGCCTTGGAACCTGGGGATTATATGGTCTCCCTGGACATACAAGATGCTTACCTGCATGTTCCCATTGCAATGTCACATCAGCAGTACCGGAGGTTTGCGGTTGGCAACCTCAATTACCAATTTTGGGCGTTACCTTTTAGTTTGACCACGGCTCCGCGAGTCTTCACCAAGGTTATGGCGGTTATGGTGGTAATGACGGCTGTACTCCGTCGTCAAGGGGTCAGGATCCTGCCGTATCTGGACGACTTATTGATCATGGCAAATTCCCCAGAAATTATCCTACGACATCTAAATCTGACTGTCCAGTTTCTGCGAAGAGCATGGTGCACCTGGGAGCGTTGTTGGACAATCACAACCAGCGGTTGTTCTTGTCTAAGGAGAAGGTCCTAAAGCTTCAGGACAGGATTCGATGCTTCCTATCTCGTCTGCAAGTGTCGATACATTTGGCGATGCAAGTGCTAGGTCTCATGGTGTTGACTTTCGACATGGAGGAGTACGCTCAATTCCATTCACGCCCTCTGCAGAAACTGATTCTTGCCAAATGGGATGGCCTGCCTCACCGGATCAGGTCTCACATGATCTCCTTGTCTCCGGAGGTCCGTCTGTCACTGAGCTGGTGGCTGCAGGACGGACGTTTGAGCAGGGGTCGTCCCTTCTGGATCTCCAACTGGGTCCTTCTGATGACAGATGCCAGTATGAGAGTCTGGGGCGCAGTGTTGGAGCAACACTCCCTTCAGTCTCGGTGGACCAAGGAGGAGTCTCTCCTTCCGGTCAACATTCTAGAACTGCGGGCGGTGTTCAATGCTCTGAACTTGGCTCAGCATTTAATTCAGAACAGACCTGTTCAGGTACAGTCGGACAACGCCATCAGGGTGGCGTGCATAAATCATCAAGGTGGCACTCGAAGCCGCATGGCAATGAGGGAAGTATCAAGGATTCTTCAATGGGCAGAACCCCATCTGCCAGCCGTATTAGCAGTGTTCATTCCGGGGGTCCTCAACTGGGAAGCGGACTTTTTCATTCGTCAGGACGTACACGCCAGAGAGTGGAGCCTCCATCCAGAAGTATTTCAACTCCTTGTGGACAAGTGGGGCCTTCCAGATGTGGATTGAAACAATCACAAGGTTCTGGTCTTCGGAGCAAGAACAAGGGATCCGCAAGCAGCATTCGTGGACGCACTGGCAATCCCATGGAACTTTTGGCTACAATATGTGTTCCCTCCAGTGTCTTTACTGCCCAGAGTGATAAGGAAGTGCAAACAAGGAGGCATACTACTTCTAATTGCTACCGCGTGGCCCAGACGGCATTGGTTCTCAGACCTACAGGGACTCTAGATAGAGTGTCCTCTTCTACTTCCACAACGGCCAGACCTCCTCGTTCAGGGCCCTTGTGTCTACCAGGATTTGGCACGACTGGCTTTGACGGCGTGGCTCTTGAAGCTTCCGTACTGAGGGCCAAGGGTTTTTCTGAGACGGTCATTCAAACTATGTTGAAGGCCCGTAAGCCAGCTTCTGCTCGGATTTACCATAGGGTCTGAAATTCTTACTTTGCTTGGTGCGCAAATACCAATCATGACGCTTACAAGTTTAGTACGGCCAAACTTTTGGACATCCTACAGCAAGGCCTGGACCTGGCCTCCCTCAAGGTTCATATTTCTGCCTTGTCGTTATGGTTTCAGAGAAAAATTGCAACTCTGCCCGATGTTCATACCTTCACTCAGGGTGTGTTGCGCATTCAGCCTCCTTATGTCCCATCTGTAGGCCCTTGGGATTTGTCGGTGGTTTTGGAGGCCTTGCAAGAGTCTCCTTTTGACCCGCTTGCATCTGCGGGTCTTAAGTGGCTTTCCCTTAAGGTCTTGTTTCTGCTAGCGATTGCTTCTGCTAGATGTGTTTCACACTTGGGTGCCTTATCCTGTAGGTCCCCCTATCTGCTTTTTCACAGTGATCGGGCAGTTATTAGAACGCGCCCTGGTTATCTACCTAAGGTGGTGTCTTCCTTCCACCTTAACCAGGAGATTGTGGTTCCTGCCTTTAATTCTCCTGAGTTGTCTTCCAAAGAGCGGTCTTTGGATGTGGTATGGGCTCTCTGTATCTATGTGAAGAGAACTGCTTCCATTCGGAAGTCTGACTCTCTTTTCGTACTGTTAAGTTTTCACAGACGTGGCTGGCCTGCTAACAAGCAGAACTAGGCCAGATGGATTAGAATGGTGATTGCACATGCTTATGTACAGGCTGGTCTTCAAGCTCTTGCTACCATTAAGGCCCATTCTACTCGGTCCGTTGGCCCTTTTTGGGTGGCCCGCTGTGGTGCGACCCTTGAACAATTGTGTAAGGCGGCTACGTGGTCCTTAGTGAACACGTTCATAAGGTTCTATGCCTTTGATACTTCCGTCTCCCAGGATGCTTCCTTTGGACACCGGGTTCTTGTGCCCGCTACATTCCCTACCATAAGGAACCGCTTTAGGACATCCCCGATGTTATTCCCTGTGGAGCCCAGTGTACCCCGCAGCAGAAAATGAGATTTATGGTAAGAACTTACCTTTGTTAAATCTCTTTCTGCGAGGTACACTGGGCTCCACAGGGCGCCCACCCTGACGCACTTAGCTTCTTTTGGTTGGTACAGCATTAGCCGCTGACACCCTCTCCTGTCGTGATTGTGTGGTGTACAGTATGTGGCTACTAACGATTGTCATCTCTTTTACCTGCTACTCTACAAAACTGAGCTCCTCTGCACGGAGGCGGCGCTATGCATCTTGGAAAGAAGGTCAAAGCTTTGAGCCTGTTGGTGCCTCAGATCAAGATCCTACTCTACACCCTAATGTTATTCCCTGTGGAGCCCAGTGTACCTCGCAGAGATTTAACAAAGGTAAATTCTTAACATAAATATCATTATATAATAGTTTTAGGCACGTGTGGAAAAAATTCTGCAAAGTAAGAATGCATTCAAAAAATAGAAGTGTTAATAGTTTATTTTTATCAGTTAACTAAATGCAAACTGAATGAACGTAAAATAAATGTAAATCAAACCAAAATTTCAATATCCAACTCAAATCACCCTTTGCCTTCAAAACAGCATCAATACTTCTCTGTAAACTTGCACACAGTTTTTGAAGGAACTCGGCAGGGAGGTTGTTACAAATATCTTGGAGAACTAACCACAGTTCTTCTGTGGATGTAGGCTTGCTGATATCAGTGCTCTGTGGGGGCCTTATCACTTCCAGGACTCCTTGTTCTTCTTTACGCTGAAGATAGTTCTTAATGACATTGGATGTATGTTTGGGGTCGTTGTCCTGCTGCAGAATAAATTTGGAGGCAATTAGATGCCTCCCTAATGGTATTGCATGATGGATAAGTATGTGCCTGTATTTCTCAGCATTGAAGCACAAAGAGAAGGCAAATGTTAGTCACATAGAACCACAATCTCACGATAGGAGAGTGTACCAGTGGCAAAAGCCATGCAACCCAAAGAAGCTAGGTGCATCAGGGTGGGTGACCTGTGGAACCCAGTGCACCTCACTGAAAGAGAGTTAACCATGGTAAGTATCATAACTCTCCTTTTCTGCAGCAGGGTACACTGTGTTCCACAGGGAGAACATCGGGGGTGTCCTAAAGCAGTTCCTCAAGGGAGGGGACGCGCCCTAGCGGGTAAGAGAACCCGGCGTCCAAAGGCAGCATCCTGGGAGGTGGAAGTATCAAAGCCATAGAACCTAATGAATGTGTTCACTGAGGACAACGTAGCCGCCTTGCACAATTGTTCTAGGAACGCGACATGATCAGCTGCCCAAGAAGGTCCAACAGTGCGAGTAGAATGGGCTTTAACTGCAGCAGGAGCTGGGAGTCCAGCCTGCACATAGGTATGTGCAATCACCATTCTAATCCATCTGGCCAAGGTTTTTCTTATTCGCAGGCCAGCCATGTTTGTGAAAACCAAACAAAACCAAAAGGGCAGTTGACCTCTTGATAGAGGCAGTCCTCTCCACACAGATACAGGGAGCCCTAACCACATCCAAAGAACATTCTTTGGGAGACAAATCCGAAGAGACAAAGGCCGGAACTACAATCTCTTGGTTAAGGTGAAAAGATGATACCACCTGAAGCAGATAACCTGGGCGAGTTCGTAGAACTGCCCGGTCCCGGTCGAGTATGAGAAAGGGTGGACGACAGGACTAGGGAGGCCAATCCCGGGATCGGCGGGATCCCGGGATTTGGGCCCAAAAATGCTGGGATTTGAATCCTGGGATTGGAGCTTCCAATCCCGGGATTCAAGGGATTACAGTGCGCATGTGCGGGAGAGTGGGTGTAAGTAATGACACTTACTATTAGGCGGGCGGCCGCGGCAGCCATGGACAAGCTGAACGCGGCAGCACTTCAAATGTAGCGCCGGCCGCCAGCCAATCAGAGCTGGCGGCTCGGCAGCCAATCAGGGAAGCTGCCGCAGCAGCGGCAGCCAATCAGGAGCCACTGCTGCGACCGCTTCCCTGATTGGCTGCCGGTCCGCCAGCTCTGGTTGGCTGGCGGCCGGCGCTTCATTTGAAATGCTCCCGCGTTCAGTGAGTCCATGGCTGCCGCAGCCGCCTGCCTAATAGTAAGTGTCATTACTTACACCCACCCTCCCTCTCGCGCCGCTACCAACCTGTTAGGTTCCTGGTGCTCAGAACAAGGGAGATGTTATGAAGTGAGTCCAGAGCACCAGGACGTAACGCTGGGAAAGGGGAATGGAAAGGGAATAGCCCCTGGCGCCCTATCTCCGTTGTCTCGCCCGTGCTGTCAGTACACTCTTGCGAGACTATGGTTGCTTGAGCCCATGGCAGCCGCGTTTGAAGGGCGGATTACGTCTGCCCAACTTCGATGCCCCCTCAGGTCTTAATGAGAGACAAAGAGTGTACCGAGACAGGGTGATAACAAGGGGCCCTCTTACTGAAACAACCAAAGCCAGGGGCTACTAACTAGCCTAAAACTAAATGTATGTGCGGCTTGCCGCCAAAGGAAAAGAACAACAAAGGAAATGCTGACCACACGCCGACACAATACTTTTGTGTCCCAGCGGTGACAGCATAAGCAGAACCCTCTGCAAAACACCAGTGACAGAAATAATAAGGGAATACAGCGGCCTAGGCCGACGGACGCGGCAGAGCCGCTACTCACGGAACCGGTACGAATACTGGCAAACGGACAGGAACTCCAAATGCTGCTGACACAGACTCTCAGAACTGGAGGACCGGCAGAATCCCAAACGACAGACCGGTGGACACCAAGAAGCCAGAAACTTGACCAGGCACAGGCAAAGCCACTGGACCTCAGGACAGGAACGCCTCACGGCAGGACACGGGATCAGACACAGGAATCGACACAGGGACTGACACAGGAATCGACACAGGAAGCAGTTCGGCTGACACTGCTACACAGGAGCTCAGGAATAAGCAGGAACCAAGCTCAGAACTCAAGCAGACTGGAACCTAGAAATATCACCAGCGTCTGTGCATAGCACTGAGCCAGCATATAACAGAGAGGCCTAATTAATAATCTCATGCAGCTGCCCTGTTGCATGACTCCAAACTGACAAGATGCAATTAGCAGCCAGATGAGGCAGAACACATGGGAACAAGCTGCAATTACACAGACTCACCAGCGGCAGCAACCAAGAGTACTCTTAAACAGAGCAACGGGAAATCCTGGCCTGCGAAACAACTTATAAACATAAAATACCTAACTGACATGCAAAACAGGAATGAACCACAGCCGTGGCTCATAACAGTACCCCCCCCCTTGAGGAGGGGTCAAAGGACCCCAAAATACAGACTATCCAAAACAAGGGATACCAAAAAAAAAAAAACCTGACACACTGGTCTAACAGACACGAAAACAGAAACAAGCTGCAACCACAGCTTGTAACAGTGCCCTCCCCCTGACGGTGGCCACTGGACACAAGATAAGGAATTTTTTTTTTTTTTTTATATCAAGGCAAGAGTCAAAAATTATTTCTTTTTCTTCTTTTTACAAAGCTCTTTAGGTCTGACCAAGGTAATTCCCCAAACATTGTCTGAACTGATGGTACCACCCAGCAAGGCTGCGTTCAAATCAGAGACAGGTTTCTTACCCTTGGGAGCTGAACTTTCTGGCAAAGTACTATTATTAGAAGAAGAAGAAGTCAGAAAAGCACATCCTGCAGTCAAAACAACGGGCTGGGACTCTTGTGCCGAGTTTACAGTATTTGGTGGACTCTCAGCAGACAAGACGGGTGACTTAGAGGAACCTGAACCAATTTCTTTGGAACCATATCTTTTAATAATTGCATCACTGAATGCTGGGGGATCCTGAAGAATGGGATCATCAGCTTTCATTAGGCTGGTCGCCCACTCAAAAGGCTCTCCTCTAAAAGAATAAATCAGATAAAGCACAAGGTTCTCTGAAGTGATGCCCAGAAATGGTCTAGACAACATACTAATGTAATAGTGTTTGTAAAGCGCCAGAAATTGGGCTAAGTCCCCATCAAAGATTATGGATGTTGAGATATCAAAGTCAGGATCTGTTTCCTTCCCATCTGACTGACTGGAGTGATTTGCTAGGACCTGGTCACTATTGACCTTACTCAAGGCTGAGACTCTCTGAACCCCACCCGGGGCAGTGACTTTCTGAACCCCACCCGGGGCAGTGACTTTCTGAACCCCACCCGGGGCAGTGATTTTCTGAACCCCACCCGGGGCAGTGGCCTCCGGGAACCCCGTTGGGGCAGTGGCCTCCGGGAACCCCGCTGGGGCAGTAGCCTCCGGGAACCCCGCTGGGGTCAGCACCTCGGATTCTTTTACTGGGACCGAGCCATCGGCCTCCCTCTCTGAGTCGATAATTATCGAAACTTCTCCCGGGACTATGACTTCCGGGACTTTTGCTGAAGCTATAACCTTCAGCACCTCCACTAATGCTACGCCTCTTAAGTTCTTTCCTGGGAAAGCGACCTCTAGACCCTTCTTAGAGGCTGCGTCTCTCGAGACCCACCTTGGGGATATTACTTCAAATATCCCTTCTGGGGTTTTGCTTCTCGAGTTCCCTTCTAGAACTATGGTTTTAGATACCCTTTCTGGGGTTGCGCTCTTCAAGTCCCTACCTGGGGTAACAGCTTCTGAGACCCCTTCTGGTATGGAAACCTGAGCTATAATATTTGATGTCCCTCTATAAGCTACAGCATCGGGTACCGTTCCAGCACTCTGGGCATCGGGCACCGCTCCAGCACTCTGGGCATCAGGCACCGCTCCAGCACTCTGGGCATCGCTCCAGCACTCTGGGCATCGGGCACCGCACCAAGATCCTGAGCATCGGGCACCTCTCCAAGATCCTGAGCAACGGGCACCTCTCCAGGACCCTGGGCATCGGGCACCACTCCAGGAACCTGGGCATCGGGCACCACTCCAGGAACCTGGGCATCGGGCACCACTCTAGGAACCTGGGCATCGGGCACCACTCTAGGGGCTTGCAACGCTGCTTCAACAGGAACCTCAAGAGAGGAGAGAAACATTCTCTTTTGATTCCTGAATCTATAATGGGGCTCCCTTGCCCAAGGACCCCAATTATAGGACAGAGAGCTTTTTAGTGTGGGTTGTGTGACAAGTACCTCTGCCACAGTAGAGACAGGAGTAGGTCTTGTATCCTGACTCAACTTGGCCAGAGGGCAAGACTCGTCACCACACTTTGGCTTGTGCAACTCACAGGTCTGCAGATAGTGGCCTAAACCCCCACAATATAGGCATAAGTTTAAGTTTCTGCGACGCAGACGCTCCTCTTCTGAGAGCCCGGGCCGCAGAAAACTTTTAAACCTTTTCTCTTCAATTAAACCAGAGGATTCTCTTGTCACCATACTGTGAACAAGAGTCTCTTTAGAGATAGATGTACTCTCAACGACTTCTGGCAAGATGAGCAAGATTTTAGTCAGAAGGTTTTGCAGTTGCTTTAAGGATTGCTGCAAAACTTCTAGTCGCTCTGGTCTCAAAGCACGGACTGGTTTTTTTTTTGGGATTTTTTTAAACACCGGACTGGATTCTAAACACCGGACTGGATTCTAAACACCGGACTGGATTCTGCACACTGAATTCTAGACAGGACTGGATTCTGCACACTGAATTCTAGACAAGACTGGATTCTAAACACCGGATTGGATTCTGCAAACTGGATTCTAGACAGGACTGGATTCTTGACTAGACACTGGACTGGGCCAAAAAAGAAAAAGTTTTTATTTCTTTTTTGTGGTATGGCTGGTGATAATGTTAGGTTCCTGGTGCTCAGAACAAGGGAGATGTTATGAAGTGAGTCCAGAGCACCAGGACGTAACGCTGGGAAAGGGGAATGGAAAGGGAATAGCCCCTGGCGCCCTATCTCCGTTGTCTCGCCCGTGCTGTCAGTACACTCTTGCGAGACTATGGTTGCTTGAGCCCATGGCAGCCGCGTTTGAAGGGCGGATTACGTCTGCCCAACTTCGATGCCCCCTCAGGTCTTAATGAGAGACAAAGAGTGTACCGAGACAGGGTGATAACAAGGGGCCCTCTTACTGAAACAACCAAAGCCAGGGGCTACTAACTAGCCTAAAACTAAATGTATGTGCGGCTTGCCGCCAAAGGAAAAGAACAACAAAGGAAATGCTGACCACACGCCGACACAATACTTTTGTGTCCCGGCGGTGACGGCATAAGCAGAACCCTCTGCAAAACACCAGTGACAGAAATAATAAGGGAATACAGCGGCCTAGGCCGACGGACGCGGCAGAGCCGCTACTCACGGAACCGGTACGAATACTGGCAAACGGACAGGAACTCCAAATGCTGCTGACACAGACTCTCAGAACTGGAGGACCGTCAGAATCCCAAACGACAGACCGGTGGACACCAAGAAGCCAGAAACTTGACCAGGCACAGGCAAAGCCACTGGACCTCAGGACAGGAACGCCTCACGGCAGGACACGGGATCAGACACAGGAATCGACACAGGGACTGACACAGGAATCGACACAGGAAGCAGTTCGGCTGACACTGCTACACAGGAGCTCAGGAATAAGCAGGAACCAAGCTCAGAACTCAAGCAGACTGGAACCTAGAAATATCACCAGCGTCTGTGCATAGCACTGAGCCAGCATATAACAGAGAGGCCTAATTAATAATCTCATGCAGCTGCCCTGTTGCATGACTCCAAACTGACAAGATGCAATTAGCAGCCAGGTGAGGCAGAACACATGGGAACAAGCTGCAATTACACAGACTCACCAGCGGCAGCAACCAAGAGTACTCTTAAACAGAGCAACGGGAAATCCTGGCCTGCGAAACAACTTATAAACATAAAATACCTAACTGACGTGCAAAACAGGAATGAACCACAGCCGTGGCTCATAACAACCCTTCCGCGCCGCTACCTACATCCTCCCTCCCGCACCACTACCTACACCCACCCTCCCGCACTGCTACCTACCCCCTCCCTACCTCCCGCACCGCTACCTACACCCTCTCTACCTCCCGCACCACTACCTACACCCTCCCTACCTCCCGCACCACTACCTACACCCTCCCTCCAGCGCTGCTCCCTACAACCTTCACTGGTCCCTACTGCAATCCCGGGATCCCAGGAATCCCGGGATTGACCGTTTTTCAATCCCGAATCCCGGGATTGAAAAAACGGCCCGGGATTGGCCTCTCTAGACAGGACAAAGTGCCTAAGTCAGACAACCGTCTTGCAGAGGCAATGGCCAGCAAGAACAGAACCTCAGCTGTGAGCCATTTAAGGTACACTGATTTAAGAGGATAAAATGGAGACTCTTGCAGAGCATTCAGCACAACAGACAAATCCCATGGAGCCACAGGAGGGACATAGGGAGGCTGAATCCGTATAACGCCCTGAATCAACGTCTGAACATCAAGTATAGAGGCAATTTTTCTCTGAAACCAAACCGACAAGGCAGATATATGAACCGTGAGGAGGCCAAACGAAGTCCTAAGTCTAGGCCTCTTTGCAGAAAAGCCAGTATTCTGGAAGTACTGAATCTATGGACATCGTAATTCTTCTCAGCACACCAGGTGAAGTAAGAATTCCAAACCCTATAATAAATCCTGGCAGAGGCCAGTTTGTGGGCTTTCAACATTGTTTGAATAACCACCTCTGAAAATCCTTTGGCTCTCAGGAGTGATGCTTCAAGAGCCACGCCGTCAAAGCCAATCTGGCCAGGTCTGGGTAGAGACAAAGGCCCTGCACGAGAAGGTCTGGTCGTTGAGGAAGTAGAAGGGGATGCCCCATCGAATGACCCTGCAGGTCTGAGAACCAATGCCGTCTGGGCCACCCTGGAGCGACTAGGAGCAGCCTTCCCCTCCTTCCTGTTTGAACTTCCGTAGAACCCTGGGCAGGAGTGACACTGGAGGGAACAAGTAAGTTCCATGAAATTGCCAGAGCATCCACGAACGCTGCATGAGGATCCCTTGTCCTTGATCCGAAGGCTGGAACCTTGTGATTGTGTCGAGACGCCATGAGGTCTACGTCCGGTAGACCCCACCTGTCCAATAGGAGTTGAAAGACTTCTGGATGAAGACTCCACTCCGGCGTATATGTCCTGGCGACTGAGGTAGTCCGCTTCCCAGTTCAGGCCACCCGGAATGAACACTGCCGATATACGTGGCAGATGGTGTTCTGCCCAACAAAGGATTTTTGACACTTCCTTCATAGCCATGCGGCTTCGAGTGCCGCCTTGATGGTTTATGTATACCACTGTCATGGTGGTGTCTGACCGTACTTGAACTAGTCTGTTCCGTACCAGTGGCAGGGTGAGTGATAACACATTGAACACCGCCCTCAGTTCTAGGACAGTTATTGGGAGGAGTGATTCTTCCTTGGTCCACCGACCCTGAAAAGAGTGTTGCTCCAACACCGCTCCCCATCCCCTCAAACTGGCATCCGTCTCAGGAGGACCCAGTCGGGGATCCAGATGGGACGGCCCCTGCTCAGTTGCTGGTACTGAAGCCACCAGGTCAGCAACAAACAAACCTACGGAGTCAACAAGATCATTTGGGATCTGATCCGATGAGGCAGGTCGTCCCACTCAGCAAGAATTAATTACTGCAGAGGGCGGGAATGAAATTGAGCGTACTCCACCATGTCGAAGGTCAACACCATCAGGCCAAGGGCATGCATCGCCGAGTGAATCGACACTCTGGGGTGACGGATGAAGTGTCTTATCCTGTCCTGGATTTTCAGGTACCTAGTCTGGAGACAGGAACAGTCTCTGACTTTGTGTGTCCAGAAGCACCGCTAGGTGCACCATGCTCTGAGCTGGGACCAGCTATGACTTCTTCCAATTGATCAGCCATCCGTGGGCTTGTAAGCAACTCACCGTCAATTGTAGATGACTGAGGGGGATATCATGGGAACTCGCCAGAATCAGCAGGTCGTCCAAATACGGCAGCATTCTGACTCCCTGGCGATGGAGGTGCGCCGTCATCACAGCAATAACCTTGGTGAAGATCCAAGAAGCCGTGGCCAGTCTGGATGGCAGAGCTTGGAATTGGTAGTGACTGTCGCCAATAGCAAAGCGCAGGAACTGCTGATGCGATATGGCAATAGGAATATACAGATAAGCATACTGTATATGCAGGGATACCATGTAATCTCCGGGTTCCATCGTCAGCACAATAGAGCACAATGTTTCCATACGAAACTTAGCGACCCTCACAAATTTGTTCAGTGACTTGAGGTTGAGTATAGGCCAAAAAGACCCATTGGGTTTCATGCACAAGAAACCGGGTCGAATAATAGCCTCTGCCACGCTGGGACTGAGGTACCAGCACAACCACTCCTGTACTCAGGAGAGAACCTACCACCGTTTATAGAGCCTGCACCTTCAACGGATACGTACCTGGTGAGGGGTACGTCTCTTGAAGGAGACAGTGTACCCGTGAGAGACAACTTCCAGTACCCAAGCGTCTGAAGTGGTCTTTAACCAGACCTTGGCGAACTGTAGAAGTCGGCCTCCCACCCTGGGGTCCCCCAGGAGGAGGCCCGCCCCATCATGCAGCAGGCTTGTCTTGTTTCAAAGTAGGCTGACGGGCTGCCCAGGACTGTTTTGTCCTGGGCTTGGTGGTCTTGGGAGCACGAGACTGTCTGGGTTAAGACTGACCCTTGGCTTTCCCTTGAGGTCGAAAAGTGGTAAGCTTTGCCTTCTGAGCAGAAGGGGGATACAGTCGTTAGGTCGACAGTCATTAGGTCGACCACTGAAGGTTGACATGGTCATTAGGTCAACATGTACTAGGTCGACATGAGTTTTTCACATTTTTTCCAATTTTTGGATTTTTCCACACTTGACGATCCACGTAGACTACGATTGGAATGAGCCATGCGAGGGGACACGGTGCATTACTTGGGGTTCCCCGTCACTTTACGAAGAAAACGACACCAAAAACAGTCCAAAACCTCATGTCAACCTTTTTACCTGTCAACCTAGTACATGTTGACCTAATGCCCATGTCAACCTTCAGTGGTTGACCTAAGTTGGGTCGACCCAATGACCCATACCCGCAGAAGGAGTAGTAGGAGGAAGAAAAGCAGTCTTAGCAGCTGCTAATTCAGACACTATTTTATTCAGGTCCTCTCCAAATAAAATGTCCCCAGTAAAGGGGAGTACCTCCCAAGGTTTTCTTGAAGTCAAAATCCACTTTCCATGACCTTAACCACAGTATGCAGCGAGCCAGGACAGACGTGGATGACGCTTTGGCTGCCAGTACCCCCGCCTCAGAGGACGCCTCCTGAATGTAATAGGTGGCGGTGCATATGTGAGACAGGTACTGTCTGGCATTGTCAGAAATATCCCCGGCCAGCTCATCCTCTAACGCCTGAACCCACGCCTCAATACCCTTTGCGGCCCAAGAGGCAGCTATGCTGGGCCTATGAATGGTCCCTGTGAGGGAATATATAGACTTCAGGCATCCCTCCACACGCTTATCCGTCAGTTCCTTCAGGGAGGTGACAGTGGTGACAGACAGAGTAGACAACACCACGAGACGGGTGACGTGAGATGGGTTTTCCCATTTACCACATAACTCTGCAGGGAGAGGATAGCGAGCCATAGCTCGTTTGGGGAGTGGGAATTTCTTACCTGGGATAGACCAGGGTTCCTTCCTGGTGTCCACAAGATGATCAGAATGGGGTAATACAGTTTTAACCACCTTCTGTTGTTTAAACATATCAGTTTTCTTGGCCACTGCAGTGGAATCCTCATCCTCAGTGATTTGAAGGATCTGTTTAATAGCATCCACCAGGGCAGGGACATCAATCTGTAAGGTAGAATCCTCGTCAGTAACACATGATTTAGAGTCTCACAAGACCGTATGCTCCCCCTCCTCGTCAGATGAAACATCAGAGGTTAGTGGATTGTGAAGAGGAAGCAGCCCGCTTAGAGGACCCAGAGACACGGGAGTGACCTGGAGTAGATTTCTGTTTAACCAAAGACTGATTCAACTGTTGCAGTGGGTAGACAAATTTTCCGCCCAAGGCGGATTTACTATGGGGACAACCTGTGGTGGCAGTGACACCGGAGGTCCCATAAGGGGGGCTAAACGGTCCACCAGAGTCCCCAGGAGGGTGGTGAACATAGCCCAGGGTGGCTCCATTGTAGTTACAGGAGCTGCAGGCTAACTGGGAGGTGTATGACATTTAGCACACAAACCATCACACAAAACTTCCCCCTCAGGTAAACCTCTGGAGCATGCAGGAGTTTCCAGAGTTTTACTGCCCTTATTGTTAGACATTGTAATAAAGCAACAATTAAGCTATTAGTACGATGAAGCCAGAGTACACAACTTGTGGACAAAGTACACAACCAGCGTCAGAATACACAAAATTGTGAACTAAATCCCGGTGTACGTGACTGTAACACAGTAAAATATCCGTATAGCAATAAGTGCTGTGTACACTATATTAGAGGACCCTGACGCACCTAGTCCCTTCGGGTATAGAATATAGTGATAGCTACCTTAAATGGGATACACATGAGAGTGAAACCATAGAGCCGTTACAGACACACACAGTCACAGGCAATGCAGAGATTATTTTAAACACAATAAAACTGCACTGGGCTGGTGTGTGTGTGTGTGTATATGTATGTGTGTGTGTATATATATATATATATATGGCCCAAAATGGGAATTTTACTTCAGCATTGTCTATTGGTAGTCGCCTGCCTGGGGTTTTAGGCATATGGAAATACAGACTCCACCTCATGTGTATATCGGTTTAGCCAAATATGCAAAGGCTGAAATGCCCAATTTTAGCGTCCATGCACGGTATAATACCGATTGATGCATCCATATACGCCACCAACATAACTTGCACCAGCCCTATGTCAGGTGCAGTTTCTCTGTTTGACCATGGCCTCCTGTACACCATATACATTCGAATTACAAATACAGTACCATCCACCTCACTAAGGGGTCTATTCACTAAGAAAACGAAAACAGAATTGCTGCTTATCACTATACATTGCATTGCTTTGATGTATAGCTGTAATAAGTAGCAATTCATGTATACTCACCCTTCCAACGTGGTGTCTGGGGCTCCTGTGGTGAGGTCATCTCCAGCGGTCCCTCCCTGCGATGCGCGAAGTCCGGCGGCGGGTCCTTTTGCGCATGCACAAAATCCCAAACAGTTAATGTTTTCCAGGTCACCTGTGGCTCTTTAAAAGTGACAGTTGGTCATACACCTGGGGAGAGATGTAAGAAGAGGTGGTTGAAGTGTCGAATGCGCTATAACCAGTGCTATTTGACACTTACAACGAGCCTCTGTATGGGGTCAATTTAATTCAGCGAGATGCTAAGTCAGAGAATGCCCACACTCTCGTACTAAACAGGGTGTTTAGTTTTGAGAATGGCCATTCTCTGACTAAAATACCTTGCCACAATGCTGTTTGCGCTGCGCTGGGACACAAAACAGCAACGTTGACCTAGTTTTGTTGGATTTCTGCTCGCACTCCCTCCGGGAGTGCAAGCAGAAATCCTCTAGTCGGGGACAATATCGTGCTGAATTGAATAGCTGTGGGAGCTCCCTCCTGGCGCTATTCAATTCGATCTGAATTTAATCAACCCCTATGTATGAAAACAGGGAACAGAGAAAAATCACTTTTCTCTATGGTATCTGCAAATATCACCTTACTATTGTATGGCGACGGAAAATAATTTATTATTTACTAAAAAAACTGTAAGTGCACATTTGCTATTTTTTTTCCACACATCGACAAGTATTACCAGCCAATATCTGTACTAATCTGCGGTGGCTGCTGGGGTCCTGGCTGCTCCTGTGAGATCTCACAATGGGATATTGCCCCCCGCCGCTATGGCAACCCGCCAGGCATATTGCCAGGTCGGGGAAGCCAGCAGCAGCGTCCAATGCCGGGTCCCACCCGGGAAGGACCCGTTTCCAATTCCTGGCTGTGATCTGGCATTGGCAGTGTGAAAGGGGTATTAGTGGCACTATAATACAGCTACCCCCTGCCCCCTGCAAGGTGGTCTGGAAAAAGTGAACTGTTTGGTGACCTTTTGGAGTGAGTTTCAGAATCACCCCACTAAAGTAAGCATAACGAACGAGGCTGAAGTTAGCTTCTTATTCGGACAGCTTCTTATTCACTTCTTATTCAAGCTCCAGCTTCTTATTCACTTCTTATTCAAGCTCCAGCTTCTTATTCAGACCATTCAGTTTTGCAAGGGTTAATGAGTCTTGGGCAACACATTTGATGCCTGAAATTCACAGAGTAGGGTCCCTTTCATATGACCCACCTGTATTTTGGCTTGACTAATGCTGGTTTGGGCATGAAATACGCTGGCAAAGTGGGCACATACACTATAATTCACCATTTTGAATAAGTAGCTGTAGTTTTGCAAGGGTTAACGAGTCTCGGGCAACAATTTTTACACCTGAAATCAACCGAGTCGGGTCACTTGCATATGACCCACATGGATTTTGCCTTGCCCAACACTGGTTTGGCCATGAAATACGCTGCCCAAGTGGGCACATACACAGTATTATGAATTACTAATTTGAATAAGTAGCTGTAGTTGTGCAAGGGTTAACGAGTCTCGGGCAAGAATTTTGACACCTGAAATCAACTGAGTCGGGTCACTTGCATATGACCCACATGTATTTTGCCTTGCCCAACACTGGTTTGGGCATGAAATACGTTGCCCAAGTGGGCATCTTAACACTATCATTTTCTATTATGAATAAGTAGCTGTAGTTTTGCAAGAGTTAACGAGTTTTGGGCAACAATTTTGACACCTGAAATCAATAGAGTCAGGTCACTTGCATATGACCCACATGGATTTTGCCTTGCCCAACACTGGTTTGGCCATGAAATACGCTGCCCAAGTGGGCACATACACAGTATTATGAATTACTAATTTGAATAAGTAGCTGTAGTTGTGCAAGGGTTAACGAGTCTCGGGCAACAATTTTGACACCTGAAATCAACTGAGTCGGGTCACTTGCATATGACCCACATGGATTTTGCCTTGCCCAACACTGGTTTGGGCATGAAATACGTTGCCCAAGTGGGCACCTTAACACTATCATTTTCTATTATGAATAAGTAGCTGTAGTTTTGCAAGGGTTAACGAGTCTCGGGCAACAATTTTGACACCAGAAATCAATAGAGTCGGGTCACTTGCATATGAACCACATGGATTTTGCCTTGCCCAACACTGGTTTGGCCATGAAATACGCTGCCCAAGTGGGTACCTTAACACTATAATTTTCTATTATGAATAAGTAGCTGTAGTTGTGCAAGGGTTAACGAGTCTCGGGCAAGAATTTTGACACCTGAAATCAACTGAGTCAGGTCACTTGCATATGACCCACATGTATTTTGCCTTGCCCAACACTGGTTTGGGCATGAAATACGTTGCCCAAGTGGGCACCTTAACACTATCATTTTCTATTATGAATAAGTAGCTGTAGTTTTGCAAGAGTTAACGAGTCTCGGGCAACAATTTTGACACCTGAAATCAATAGAGTCTGGTCACTTGCATATGACCCACATGGATTTTGCCTTGCCCAACACTGGTTTGGCCATGAAATACGCTGCCCAAGTGGGCACATACACAGTATTATGAATTACTAATTTGAATAAGTAGCTGTAGTTGTGCAAGGGTTAACGAGTCTCGGGCAACAATTTTGACACCAGAAATCAATAGAGTCGGGTCACTTGCATATGACCCACATGGATTTTGCCTTGCCCAACACTGGTTTGGCCATGAAATACGCTGCCCAAGTGGGCACCTTAACACTATAATTTTCTATTATGAATAAGTAGCTGTAGTTGTGCAAGTGTTAACGAGTCTCGGGCAAGAATTTTGACACCTGAAATCAACTGAGTCGGGTCACTTGCATATGACCTACATGTATTTTGCCTAGCTTAACACTGGTTTGGGCATGAAATACGTTGCCCAAGTGGGCACCTTAACACTATCATTTTCTATTATGAATAAGTAGCTGTAGTTTTGCAAGAGTTAACGAGTCTCGGGCAACAATTTTGACACCTGAAATCAATAGAGTCAGGTCACTTGCATATGACCCACATGGATTTTGCCTTGCCCAACACTGGTTTGGCCATGAAATACGCTGCCCAAGTGGGCACATACACAGTATTATGAATTACTAATTTGAATAAGTAGCTGTAGTTGTGCAAGGGTTAACGAGTCTCGGGCAACAATTTTGACACCTGAAATCAACTGAGTCGGGTCACTTGCATATGACCCACATGGATTTTGCCTTGCCCAACACTGGTTTGGCCATGAAATACGCTGCCCAAGTGGGAACATACACAGTATTATGAATTACTAATTTGAATAAGTAGCTGTAGATGTGCAAGGGTTAACGAGTCTCGGGCAACAATTTTGACACCTGAAATCAACTGAGTCGGGTCACTTGCATATGACCCACATGTATTTTGCCTTGCCCAACACTGGTTTGGGCATGAAATACGTTGCCCAAGTGGGCACCTTAACACTATCATTTTCTATTATGAATAAGTAGCTGTAGTTTTGCAAGAGTTAACGAGTCTCGGGCAACAATTTTGACACCTGAAATCAATAGAGTCAGGTCACTTGCATATGACCCACATGGATTTTGCCTTGCCCAACACTGGTTTGGCCATGAAATACGCTGCCCAAGTGGGCACATACACAGTATTATGAATTACTAATTTGAATAAGTAGCTGTAGTTGTGCAAGGGTTAACGAGTCTCGGGCAACAATTTTGACACCTGAAATCAACTGAGTCGGGTCACTTGCATATGACCCACATGGATTTTGCCTTGCCCAACACTGGTTTGGGCATGAAATACGTTGCCCAAGTGGGCACCTTAACACTATCATTTTCTATTATGAATAAGTAGCTGTAGTTTTGCAAGGGTTAACGAGTCTCGGGCAACAATTTTGACACCAGAAATCAATAGAGTCGGGTCACTTGCATATGACCCACATGGATTTTGCCTTGCCCAACACTGGTTTGGCCATGAAATACGCTGCCCAAGTGGGCACCTTAACACTATAATTTTCTATTATGAATAAGTAGCCGTAGTTTTGCAAGGGTTAACGAGTCTCGGGCAACAATTTTGACACCTGAAATCAATAGAGTCGGGTCACTTCCATATGACCCACATGGATTTTGCCTTGCCCAACACTGGTTTGGCCATGAAATACGCTGCCCAAGTGGGCACATTCACAGTATTATGAATTACTAATTTGAATAAGTAGCTGTAGTTGTGCAAGGGTTAACGAGTCTCGGGCAAGAATTTTGACACCTGAAATCAACTGAGTCGGGTCACTTGCATATGACCCACATGTATTTTGCCTTGCCCAACACTGGTTTGGGCATGAAATACGTTGCCCAAGTGGGCACCTTAACACTATCATTTTCTATTATGAATAAGTAGCTGTAGTTTTGCAAGGGTTAACGAGTCTCGGGCAACAATTTTGACACCAGAAATCAATAGAGTCGGGTCACTTGCATATGACCCACATGGATTTTGCCTTGCCCAATACTGGTTTGGCCATGAAATACGCTGCCCAAGTGGGCACCTTAACACTATCATTTTCTATTATGAATAAGTAGCTGTAGTTTTACAAGGGTTAACTAGTCTCGGGCAAGAATTTTGACACCTGAAATCAACTGAATCGGGTCACTTGCATATGACCCACATGGATTTTGCCTTGCCCAACACTGATTTGGGCATGAAATACGCTGCCCAAGTGGGCACCTTAACACTATAATTTTCTATTATGAATAAGTAGCTGTAGTTTTGCAAGGGTTAACGAGTCTCGAGCAAGAATTTTGACACCTGAAATCAACTGAGTCGGGTCACTTGCATATGACCCACATGTATTTTGCCTTGCCCAACACTGGTTTGGGCATGAAATACGTTGCCCAAGTGGGCACATTCACAGTATTATGAATTACTAATTTGAATAAGTAGCTGTAGTTTTGCAAGGGTTAACGAGTCTCGGGCAAGAATTTTGTCACCTGAAATCAATAGAGTCGGGTCACTTGCATATGACCCACATGGATTTTGCCTTGCCCAACACTGGTTTGGGCATGAAATACGCTGCCAAAGTGGGCACCTTAACACTATCATTTTCTATTATGAATAAGTAGCTGTAGTTTTACAAGGGTTAACTAGTCTCGGGCAAGAATTTTGACACCTGAAATCAACTGAATCGGGTCACTTGCATATGACCCACATGGATTTTGCCTTGCCCAACACTGGTTTGGGCATGAAATACGCTGCCCAAGTGGGCACCTTAACACTATAATTTTCTATTATGAATAAGTAGCTGTAGTTTTGCAAGGGTTAACGAGTCTCGAGCAAGAATTTTGACACCTGAAATCAACTGAGTCGGGTCACTTGCATATGACCCACATGTATTTTGCCTTGCCCAACGCTGGTTTTGCCTTGAAATATGCTGCCCAAGTGGGCACATTCACAGTATTATGAATTACTAATTAGAATAAGTAGCTGTAGTTTTGCAAGGGTTAACGAGTCTCGGGCAAGAATTTTGACACCTGAAATCAACTGAGTCGGGGCACTTGCATATGACCCACATGTATTTTGCCTTGCCCAACACTGGTTTGGGCATGAATTAAGTTGCCCAAGTGGGCACCTTAACACTGTCATTTTCTATTATGAATAAGTAGCTGTAGTTTTGCAAGGGTTAACTAGTCTCGGGCAAGAGTTTTGACACCTGAAATCAACTGAATCGGGTCACTTGCATATGACCCACATGGATTTTGCCTTGCCAACGCTGGTTTTGCCGTGAAATACGCTCCCCAAGTGGGCACATTCACAGTATTATGAATTACTAATTTGAATAAGTAGCTGTAGTTTTGCAAGGGTTAACGAGTCTCGGGCAAGAATGTTGACACCTGAAATCAACTGAGTCGGGTCACTTGCATATGACCCACATGTATTTTGCCTTGCCCAACACTGGTTTGGGCATGAAATACGCAGGCCCAAGTGGGCACCTTAACACTCTCATTTTCTATTATGAATAAGTAGCTGTAATTTTGCAATGGTTAACGAGTCTCGGGCAACAATTTTGACACCTGAAATGTACTGAGTCGGGTCACTTGCATATGACCCACATGTATTTTGCCTTGCCCAACACTGGTTTGGGCATGAAATACGCTGCCCAAGTGGGCACATACACAGTATTATGAATTACTAATTTGAATAAGTAGCTGTAGTTGTGCAAGGGTTAACGAGTCTCGGGCAACAATTTTGACACCTGAAATCAACTGAGTCGGGTCACTTGCATATGACCCACATGGATTTTGCTTTGCCCAACACTGGTTTGGGCATGAAATACGTTGCCCAAGTGGGCACCTTAACACTATCATTTTCTATTATGAATAAGTAGCTGTAGTTTTGCAAGGGTTAACGAGTCTCGGGCAACAATTTTGACACCAGAAATCAATAGAGTCGGGTCACTTGCATATGACCCACATGGATTTTGCCTTGCCCAACACTGGTTTGGCCATGAAATACGCTGCCCAAGTGGGCACCTTAACACTATAATTTTCTATTATGAATAAGTAGCTGTAGTTGTGCAAGTGTTAACGAGTCTCGGGCAAGAATTTTGACACCTGAAATCAACTGAGTCTGGTCACTTGCATATGACCTACATGTATTTTGCCTAGCCCAACACTGGTTTGGGCATGAAATACGTTGCCCAAGTGGGCACCTTAACACTATCATTTTCTATTATGAATAAGTAGCTGTAGTTTTGCAAGAGTTAACGAGTCTCGGGCAACAATTTTGACACCTGAAATCAATAGAGTCAGGTCACTTGCATATGACCCACATGGATTTTGCCTTGCCCAACACTGGTTTGGCCATGAAATACGCTGCCCAAGTGGGCACATACACAGTATTATGAATTACTAATTTGAATAAGTAGCTGTAGATGTGCAAGGGTTAACGAGTCTCGGGCAACAATTTTGACACCTGAAATCAACTGAGTCGGGTCACTTGCATATGACCCACATGTATTTTGCCTTGCCCAACACTGGTTTGGGCATGAAATACGTTGCCCAAGTGGGCACCTTAACACTATCATTTTCTATTATGAATAAGTAGCTGTAGTTTTGCAAGAGTTAACGAGTCTCGGGCAACAATTTTGACACCTGAAATCAATAGAGTCAGGTCACTTGCATATGACCCACATGGATTTTGCCTTGCCCAACACTGGTTTGGCCATGAAATACGCTGCCCAAGTGGGCACATACACAGTATTATGAATTACTAATTTGAATAAGTAGCTGTAGTTGTGCAAGGGTTAACGAGTCTCGGGCAACAATTTTGACACCTGAAATCAACTGAGTCGGGTCACTTGCATATGACCCACATGGATTTTGCCTTGCCCAACACTGGTTTGGGCATGAAATACGTTGCCCAAGTGGGCACCTTAACACTATCATTTTCTATTATGAATAAGTAGCTGTAGTTTTGCAAGGGTTAACGAGTCTCGGGCAACAATTTTGACACCTGAAATCAATAGAGTCGGGTCACTTCCATATGACCCACATGGATTTTGCCTTGCCCAACACTGGTTTGGGCATGAAATACGTTGCCCAAGTGGGCACATTCACAGTATTATGAATTACTAATTTGAATAAGTAGCTGTAGTTTTGCAAGGGTTAACGAGTCTCGGGCAAGAATTTTGTCACCTGAAATCAATAGAGTCGGGTCACTTGCATATGACCCACATGGATTTTGCCTTGCCCAACACTGGTTTGGGCATGAAATACGCTGCCAAAGTGGGCACCTTAACACTATCATTTTCTATTATGAATAAGTAGCTGTAGTTTTACAAGGGTTAACTAGTCTCGGGCAAGAATTTTGACACCTGAAATCAACTGAATCGGGTCACTTGCATATGACCCACATGGATTTTGCCTTGCCCAACACTGGTTTGGGCATGAAATACGCTGCCCAAGTGGGCACCTTAACACTATAATTTTCTATTATGAATAAGTAGCTGTAGTTTTGCAAGGGTTAACGAGTCTCGAGCAAGAATTTTGACACCTGAAATCAACTGAGTCGGGTCACTTGCATATGACCCACATGTATTTTGCCTTGCCCAACACTGGTTTGGGCATGAAATACGTTGCCCAAGTGGGCACATTCACAGTATTATGAATTACTAATTTGAATAAGTAGCTGTAGTTTTGCAAGGGTTAACGAGTCTCGGGCAAGAATTTTGTCACCTGAAATCAATAGAGTCGGGTCACTTGCATATGACCCACATGGATTTTGCCTTGCCCAACACTGGTTTGGGCATGAAATACGCTGCCAAAGTGGGCACCTTAACACTATCATTTTCTATTATGAATAAGTAGCTGTAGTTTTACAAGGGTTAACTAGTCTCGGGCAAGAATTTTGACACCTGAAATCAACTGAATCGGGTCACTTGCATATGACCCAAATGGATTTTGCCTTGCCCAACACTGGTTTGGGCATGAAATACGCTGCCCAAGTGGGCACCTTAACACTATCATTTTCTATTATGAATAAGTAGCTGTAGTTTTGCAAGGGTTAACGAGTCTCGAGCAAGAATTTTGACACCTGAAATCAACTGAGTCGGGTCACTTGCATATGACCCACATGTATTTTGCCTTGCCCAACACTGGTTTGGGCATGAAATACGTTGCCCAAGTGGGCACATTCACAGTATTATGAATTACTAATTTGAATAAGTAGCTGTAGTTTTGCAAGGGTTAACGAGTCTCGGGCAAGAATTTTGTCACCTGAAATCAATAGAGTCGGGTCACTTGCATATGACCCACATGGATTTTGCCTTGCCCAACACTGGTTTGGGCATGAAATACGCTGCCAAAGTGGGCACCTTAACACTATCATTTTCTATTATGAATAAGTAGCTGTAGTTTTACAAGGGTTAACTAGTCTCGGGCAAGAATTTTGACACCTGAAATCAACTGAATCGGGTCACTTGCATATGACCCACATGGATTTTGCCTTGCCCAACACTGGTTTGGGCATGAAATACGCTGCCCAAGTGGGCACCTTAACACTATAATTTTCTATTATGAATAAGTAGCTGTAGTTTTGCAAGGGTTAACGAGTCTCGAGCAAGAATTTTGACACCTGAAATCAACTGAGTCGGGTCACTTGCATATGACCCACATGTATTTTGCCTTGCCCAACGCTGGTTTTGCCTTGAAATATGCTGCCCAAGTGGGCACATTCACAGTATTATGAATTACTAATTAGAATAAGTAGCTGTAGTTTTGCAAGGGTTAACGAGTCTCGGGCAAGAATTTTGACACCTGAAATCAACTGAGTCGGGGCACTTGCATATGACCCACATGTATTTTGCCTTGCCCAACACTGGTTTGGGCATGAATTAAGTTGCCCAAGTGGGCACCTTAACACTATCATTTTCTATTATGAATAAGTAGCTGTAGTTTTGCAAGGGTTAACGAGTCTCGGGCAAGAATTTTGACACCTGAAATCAACTGAATCAGGTCACTTGCATATGACCCACATGGATTTTGCCTTGCCCAACACTGGTTTAGCCATGAAATACGCTGCCCAAGTGGGCACATTCACAGTATTATGAATTACTAATTTGAATAAGTAGCTGTAGTTTTGCAAGGGTTAACGAGTCTCGGGCAAGAATTTTGTCACTTGAAATCAATAGAGTCGGGTCACTTGCATATGACCCACATGTATTTTGCCTTGCCCAACACTGGTTTGGGCATGAAATACGCTGCCCAAGTGGGCACCTTAACACTGTCATTTTCTATTATGAATAAGTAGCTGTAGTTTTGCAAGGGTTAACGAGTCTCGGGCAACAATTTTGACACCTGAAATCAATAGAGTCGGGTCACTTGCATATGACCCACATGGATTTTGCCTTGCCCAACACTGGTTTGGCCATGAAATACGCTGCCCAAGTGGGCACATTCACAGTATTATGAATTACTAATTTGAATAAGTAGCTGTAGTTTTGCAAGGGTTAACGAGTCTCGGGCAAGAATTTTGACACCTGAAATCAACTGAGTCGGGTCACTTGCATATGACCCACATGAATTTTGCCTTGCCCAACACTGGTTTGGGCATGAAATACGCTGCCCAAGTGGGCACCTTAACACTATCATTTTCTATTATGAATAAGTAGCTGTAATTTTGCAATGGTTAACGAGTCTCGGGCAACAATTTTGACACCTGAAATGTACTGAGTCGGGTCACTTGCATATGACCCACATGTATTTTGCCTAGCCCAACACTGGTTTGGGCATGAAATACGCTGCCCAAGTGGGCACATACACAGTATTATGAATTACTAATTTGAATAAGTAGCTGTAGTTGTGCAAGGGTTAACGAGTCTCGGGCAACAATTTTGACACCTGAAATCAACTGAGTCGGGTCACTTGCATATGACCCACATGGATTTTGCTTTGCCCAACACTGGTTTGGGCATGAAATACGTTGCCCAAGTGGGCACCTTAACACTATCATTTTCTATTATGAATAAGTAGCTGTAGTTTTGCAAGGGTTAACGAGTCTCGGGCAACAATTTTGACACCAGAAATCAATAGAGTCGGGTCACTTGCATATGACCCACATGGATTTTGCCTTGCCCAACACTGGTTTGGGCATGAAATACGCTGCCCAAGTGGGCACATACACAGTATTATGAATTACTAATTTGAATAAGTAGCTGTAGTTGTGCAAGGGTTAACGAGTCTCGGGCAACAATTTTGACACCTGAGATCAACTGAGTCGGGTCACTTGCATATGACCCACATGGATTTTGCTTTGCCCAACACTGGTTTGGGCATGAAATACGTTGCCCAAGTGGGCACCTTAACACTATCATTTTCTATTATGAATAAGTAGCTGTAGTTTTACAAGGGTTAACTAGTCTCGGGCAAGAATTTTGACACCTGAAATCAACTGAATCGGGTCACTTGCATATGACCCACATGGATTTTGCCTTGCCCAACACTGGTTTGGGCATGAAATACGCTGCCCAAGTGGGCACCTTAACACTATAATTTTCTATTATGAATAAGTAGCTGTAGTTTTGCAAGGGTTAACGAGTCTCGAGCAAGAATTTTGACACCTGAAATCAACTGAGTCGGGTCACTTGCATATGACCCACATGTATTTTGCCTTGCCCAACGCTGGTTTTGCCTTGAAATATGCTGCCCAAGTGGGCACATTCACAGTATTATGAATTACTAATTAGAATAAGTAGCTGTAGTTTTGCAAGGGTTAACGAGTCTCGGGCAAGAATTTTGACACCTGAAATCAACTGAGTCGGGGCACTTGCATATGACCCACATGTATTTTGCCTTGCCCAACACTGGTTTGGGCATGAATTAAGTTGCCCAAGTGGGCACCTTAACACTATCATTTTCTATTATGAATAAGTAGCTGTAGTTTTGCAAGGGTTAACGAGTCTCGGGCAAGAATTTTGACACCTGAAATCAACTGAATCAGGTCACTTGCATATGACCCACATGGATTTTGCCTTGCCCAACACTGGTTTAGCCATGAAATACGCTGCCCAAGTGGGCACATTCACAGTATTATGAATTACTAATTTGAATAAGTAGCTGTAGTTTTGCAAGGGTTAACGAGTCTCGGGCAAGAATTTTGTCACTTGAAATCAATAGAGTCGGGTCACTTGCATATGACCCACATGTATTTTGCCTTGCCCAACACTGGTTTGGGCATGAAATACGCTGCCCAAGTGGGCACCTTAACACTGTCATTTTCTATTATGAATAAGTAGCTGTAGTTTTGCAAGGGTTAACGAGTCTCGGGCAACAATTTTGACACCTGAAATCAATAGAGTCGGGTCACTTGCATATGACCCACATGGATTTTGCCTTGCCCAACACTGGTTTGGCCATGAAATACGCTGCCCAAGTGGGCACATTCACAGTATTATGAATTACTAATTTGAATAAGTAGCTGTAGTTTTGCAAGGGTTAACGAGTCTCGGGCAAGAATTTTGACACCTGAAATCAACTGAGTCGGGTCACTTGCATATGACCCACATGAATTTTGCCTTGCCCAACACTGGTTTGGGCATGAAATACGCTGCCCAAGTGGGCACCTTAACACTATCATTTTCTATTATGAATAAGTAGCTGTAATTTTGCAATGGTTAACGAGTCTCGGGCAACAATTTTGACACCTGAAATGTACTGAGTCGGGTCACTTGCATATGACCCACATGTATTTTGCCTAGCCCAACACTGGTTTGGGCATGAAATACGCTGCCCAAGTGGGCACATACACAGTATTATGAATTACTAATTTGAATAAGTAGCTGTAGTTGTGCAAGGGTTACCGAGTCTCGGGCAACAATTTTGACACCTGAAATCAACTGAGTCGGGTCACTTGCATATGACCCACATGGATTTTGCTTTGCCCAACACTGGTTTGGGCATGAAATACGTTGCCCAAGTGGGCACCTTAACACTATCATTTTCTATTATGAATAAGTAGCTGTAGTTTTGCAAGGGTTAACGAGTCTCGGGCAACAATTTTGACACCAGAAATCAATAGAGTCGGGTCACTTGCATATGACCCACATGGATTTTGCCTTGCCCAACACTGGTTTGGCCATGAAATACGCTGCCCAAGTGGGCACCTTAACACTATAATTTTCTATTATGAATAAGTAGCTGTAGTTGTGCAAGTGTTAACGAGTCTCGGGCAAGAATTTTGACACCTGAAATCAACTGAGTCTGGTCACTTGCATATGACCTACATGTATTTTGCCTAGCCCAACACTGGTTTGGGCATGAAATACGTTGCCCAAGTGGGCACCTTAACACTATCATTTTCTATTATGAATAAGTAGCTGTAGTTTTGCAAGAGTTAACGAGTCTCGGGCAACAATTTTGACACCTGAAATCAATAGAGTCAGGTCACTTGCATATGACCCACATGGATTTTGCCTTGCCCAACACTGGTTTGGCCATGAAATACGCTGCCCAAGTGGGCACATACACAGTATTATGAATTACTAATTTGAATAAGTAGCTGTAGATGTGCAAGGGTTAACGAGTCTCGGGCAACAATTTTGACACCTGAAATCAACTGAGTCGGGTCACTTGCATATGACCCACATGGATTTTGCCTTGCCCAACACTGGTTTGGGCATGAAATACGCAGGCCCAAGTGGGCACCTTAACACTCTCATTTTCTATTATGAATAAGTAGCTGTAATTTTGCAATGGTTAACGAGTCTCGGGCAACAATTTTGACACCTGAAATGTACTGAGTCGGGTCACTTGCATATGACCCACATGTATTTTGCCTTGCCCAACACTGGTTTGGGCATGAAATACGCTGCCCAAGTGGGCACATACACAGTATTATGAATTACTAATTTGAATAAGTAGCTGTAGTTGTGCAAGGGTTAACGAGTCTCGGGCAACAATTTTGACACCTGAAATCAACTGAGTCGGGTCACTTGCATATGACCCACATGGATTTTGCTTTGCCCAACACTGGTTTGGGCATGAAATACGTTGCCCAAGTGGGCACCTTAACACTATCATTTTCTATTATGAATAAGTAGCTGTAGTTTTGCAAGGGTTAACGAGTCTCGGGCAACAATTTTGACACCAGAAATCAATAGAGTCGGGTCACTTGCATATGACCCACATGGATTTTGCCTTGCCCAACACTGGTTTGGCCATGAAATACGCTGCCCAAGTGGGCACCTTAACACTATAATTTTCTATTATGAATAAGTAGCTGTAGTTGTGCAAGTGTTAACGAGTCTCGGGCAAGAATTTTGACACCTGAAATCAACTGAGTCTGGTCACTTGCATATGACCCACATGTATTTTGCCTAGCCCAACACTGGTTTGGGCATGAAATACGTTGCCCAAGTGGGCACCTTAACACTATCATTTTCTATTATGAATAAGTAGCTGTAGTTTTGCAAGAGTTAACGAGTCTCGGGCAACAATTTTGACACCTGAAATCAATAGAGTCAGGTCACTTGCATATGACCCACATGGATTTTGCCTTGCCCAACACTGGTTTGGCCATGAAATACGCTGCCCAAGTGGGCACATACACAGTATTATGAATTACTAATTTGAATAAGTAGCTGTAGTTGTGCAAGGGTTAACGAGTCTCGGGCAACAATTTTGACACCTGAAATCAACTGAGTCGGGTCACTTGCATATGACCCACATGGATTTTGCCTTGCCCAACACTGGTTTGGGCATGAAATACGTTGCCCAAGTGGGCACCTTAACACTATCATTTTCTATTATGAATAAGTAGCTGTAGTTTTGCAAGGGTTAACGAGTCTCGGGCAACAATTTTGACACCTGAAATCAATAGAGTCGGGTCACTTCCATATGACCCACATGGATTTTGCCTTGCCCAACACTGGTTTGGCCATGAAATACGCTGCCCAAGTGGGCACATTCACAGTATTATGAATTACTAATTTGAATAAGTAGCTGTAGTTGTGCAAGGGTTAACGAGTCTCGGGCAAGAATTTTGACACCTGAAATCAACTGAGTCTGGTCACTTGCATATGACCTACATGTATTTTGCCTTGCCCAACACTGGTTTGGCCATGAAATACGCTGCCCAAGTGGGCACCTTAACACTATAATTTTCTATTATGAATAAGTAGCTGTAGTTTTGCAAGGGTTAACGAGTCTCGGGCAACAATTTTGACACCTGAAATCAATAGAGTCGGGTCACTTCCATATGACCCACATGGATTTTGCCTTGCCCAACACTGGTTTGGCCATGAAATACGCTGCCCAAGTGGGCACATTCACAGTATTATGAATTACTAATTTGAATAAGTAGCTGTAGTTGTGCAAGGGTTAACGAGTCTCGGGCAAGAATTTTGACACCTGAAATCAACTGAGTCGGGTCACTTGCATATGACCCACATGTATTTTGCCTTGCCCAACACTGGTTTGGGCATGAAATACGTTGCCCAAGTGGGCACCTTAACACTATCATTTTCTATTATGAATAAGTAGCTGTAGTTTTGCAAGGGTTAACGAGTCTCGGGCAACAATTTTGACACCAGAAATCAATAGAGTCGGGTCACTTGCATATGACCCACATGGATTTTGCCTTGCCCAATACTGGTTTGGCCATGAAATACGCTGCCCAAGTGGGCACCTTAACACTATCATTTTCTATTATGAATAAGTAGCTATAGTTTTGCAAGGGTTAACGAGTCTCGGGCAACAATTTTGACACCTGAAATCAACTGAGTCGGGTCACTTGCATATGACCCACATGTATTTTGCCTTGCCCAACACTGGTTTGGGCATGAAATACGTTGCCCAAGTGGGCACATTCACAGTATTATGAATTACTAATTTGAATAAGTAGCTGTAGTTTTGCAAGGGTTAACGAGTCTCGGGCAAGAATTTTGTCACCTGAAATCAATAGAGTCGGGTCACTTGCATATGACCCACATGGATTTTGCCTTGCCCAACACTGGTTTGGGCATGAAATACGCTGCCAAAGTGGGCACCTTAACACTATCATTTTCTATTATGAATAAGTAGCTGTAGTTTTACAAGGGTTAACTAGTCTCGGGCAAGAATTTTGACACCTGAAATCAACTGAGTCAGGTCACTTGCATATGACCCACATGTATTTTGCCTTGCCCAACACTGGTTTGGGCATGAAATACGTTGCCCAAGTGGGCACCTTAACACTATCATTTTCTATTATGAATAAGTAGCTGTAGTTTTGCAAGGGTTAACGAGTCTCGGGCAACAATTTTGACACCAGAAATCAATAGAGTCGGGTCACTTGCATATGACCCACATGGATTTTGCCTTGCCCAACACTGGTTTGGGCATGAAATACGCTGCCCAAGTGGGCACCTTAACACTATAATTTTCTATTATGAATAAGTAGCTGTAATTTTGCAAGGGTTAACGAGTCTCGGGCAACAATTTTGACACCTGAAATCAATAGAGTCGGTATCTTTTTAATAAGAAAATTGCAACATCTATTATATAAATATGGTAAAATTCATAAAACAAGACACACAGTATACACTGAATTGTTGTCTAGCTAACCAAACAGAAAGCAACAAAGCTTGTATGGCTGCACACACTGCCAGTACAGCTTAACACAAATCATCTAGACAAAACCAACCTACTATACAAACAATACACATCATAACCACAAGCAATGAAAAAATGAATGAAATCTTTTAGCCACATGTAAACCGTCTCAACAAAAAAAAAAAACAGAAAAAGAAAATCTACGGGGAGGTGAAGAACAAAGCCAGAAGATGAACAAGAAAAGGATTTCTGCTACCCACTCAAGGGGGTTTCAAGTGGCGCCAGAGCCTGGACCACTCGACAGCATCCAACCTCCTCCGGTCCATATCCATCATCCCCCTAATCTCGTGTAGAATATTTCCCTCCACCACTTCACAGGGGAGGACCTTTGCTCTGAGGGAAACCTGAAACCGTGCACCCCATGTGTGAAACCTAATTGCTAAACTAACTAAAAAAATTGTGGTTAAATCATATCCTTTATACCCTTTGAGCGTCCCATAAACCCACTCAGGGTAACTATGTCCCGAAAGGCACGGGATGCGCAAGGCCCTTGAAACCACTTTACAAACCTTTATATTGAAGGGACACTCAAGGAGGAAGTGGTCCATTGTCTCCTCCTCCTCTAGACATTCCTCACGTGGGCAACCGCGATCATCGGCTCTTCGGCACTTGAGATTACCCCGCACATAAAGTCTCCCTTGGAAGGAAAGCCAGGCAATATCTTTGAACTTCAGTGGGATTCTCTGAGAATTAATCAGAGGCAACCCATCTGAGCAGACACTGCCCAGGCAGTCCCTTAACGACAGCGGAGCATAGAAGTGAGTCTGTAAAATTCTTCTCTCCAACTCCCTTCTAGAGAAGTTTTTTACTTCACCCACCTCCAGCCCCCAAAGCCTCGTCATCTTCAAGCACAGTATAACGTAGATCGGGAGGTAGCCATGCCGGACTCCAAGGGTTTTTACTCGGCCACCATCCATCCATAACCCGAGGAAGGGAGACACCCAGGCCCTAAAACTTTCTACCAATCGAGGGGGAGTTTCTAGAAACAAACTCCCTAGATTTAGCTTTAAAAATATTGTAGCTGAAAACACTACTGGGTTGACCATACTCAGCCCGCCTTGTTCCCTCGATCTGTAGGTAATCCCTATCTTGACCAGATTTATTCCATTCCCCCATAACATCAGGAAGAATAAAGAATACATCCTGGTCCACAAAGATTGTGGCAAAAAGCACACATAACTGACATATAAGAAAAGCGGAACCAAGTAGGTTTTGAACAAATCTACCCTTTCCCCGAGAGAGAGCTGCCACCCTCTCCAGGACTGCACCTTTCTAGTAGCATCTTCCAGACTCTTATCCCAATTTTGAGAGGCATAATTACCACGGCCAAATTTAATACCTAGAACTTTTATCTCTGGACTGGCACGGGGGAGACTATCCGGAAGGGCAAACTCGTCACCTTCCTCCCCCATCCAGAAAGCTTCACACTTGTCCTGATTGATCCTGGAGCACGAAGCCCCAGACTACTCACAGATAAGACGTTCCATGTCATGCGCCTCTGCCACAGACGACACGACCACAATAACGTCATCCGCGTGGGCCGCCACCCTCAGTGGTAGCCCACGGCCCAGCTGCACCCCTGCAACAGTACCGCACTCAATCCTCCACACAAAGGGGTCAATTGCGAATACGTACATAAGGGGGCTCAGGGGACACCCCTGACGGACACCCGAGTCAACCGAAAACGCGGGCCCAACCCAACCATTGACAAGCGGGAAGCTCTCAGCCTGATTGTAAATGACACATAGCCAATCTACCAACCTTACTGGAAGATCATACCTTTCCAGCACTGCCCACAGGTACTGATGATTAACCCGGTCAAAAGCCTTGGACTGGTTCAACGCCAGCAAATACTTACCCCATTTTTCAGCATGACATTGCTCCACAGCCTCCCGGATGACAAGGATAGCACTAAAGGTGCTTCAACCCTTTTCAGTGCAATGCTGATATGGGGAAAGTAACAGCCCGGAAACTTCCATCAGCCGATTAAAGAGTACCATTGCCTGAATATTTCTGTCCATATTGAGAAGAGCGATGGGGCGCCAATTCTCAATACGGCCTGGGTCCTTGCCTTTAGACAATAATATGAGAGCAGAGGATCTCATAGAGGGAGGGAGAACTCCCTCACCCAGGCTTTCATTAAATACCTCTACAAGACGAGGAGCCAAGATGTCTGAGAAAACTTTTAAAAAATTCAGATGTTAACCCATCTGGGCCTGGAGATTTTTTTTATAGACAAACCGTCTATAGCCTTCTTGACCTCCTCCACTGTCACATCATTCCCCAAAGAGTCAAAAGAAGGATCAAGCTGCTCAAGCCCAGGTGTCTCCCCCAGGAACTGATCCATCCTCTCTCTAATGAGTCGCTGCTCAGACAAAAGGTCGCAGTAATAAGACCTGATGACTCCCAAAATACCCTCCCTGTCTCCATGAAGAGTACCCTGGTCATCAAACAGGCCCCGGACCTCCCTCAAATCAACTGATATTCTGCAACTCTGGTAGGGATCAGGCGAGTGGTATGTCCCATAATCCCTCTCCAAAATCAAAGAAGCCAGACGATTATACTGATATTGTCTCATCTGAGCCTTCACCCGGGAGATTTCCCAACAATCCCCACATCCAGAGATCAAGAAATCTTGTTTCTTTCTCAGGCTCTGGTAAATACATCTTTTTGTCAAGTTTCTCCTGACTACCAGCCTTTGAAAAAACCTTTGAGTCCTCTTTTTACACTCCTCCCACCACTCAGATCTACTCCAACCAGCCTCCAGAAGTGTTTCCTGCAGTTGAAAAAAGTCTCAAGTGACTGTCTAACTCCCTCCTCCTTCAGGAGCCCGGAATTCAAATGCCAAAGGCCCCGCCCTTTCTGAGGGGTTTCTGAGACATTCAAAGCAACACACAGAAAAACGTGATCGGAGAACTCTACTGGCTTTGTCTCAGGAGGCAAAGTTTTCGAGGACTCCTTAACAAGAAACCTATCTATCCAAGACCTACGGCTACCACAATGATAGGTGAAACCGGTGAGGTCTGGGAAATGGCGAACATGCACATCGACCAGACCAGCCTCTCTAATCATGCTAACTAAAAAATTGGAATCATAGCCCAGGGTCATCTTTGTGACTCCCCTATCTTTTGGCCTAATGACGGTGTTAAAATCACCACCAAAGACAATCTGCCGGGCCGTAAATAAAAACGGTTTTATCTCCCTGAAAAGACATTTCCTGTCCCAAGCTGTTTGGGGCCCATAGATGTTTATTAATCTCAGGTCAAGTCCTCTCAGGTTGACATCCAAAACCATGCACCTACCTACCTGTAATTCTATAATCTTGTGCACGTTTACCATATCAGTAAAAAAGCACTGCCAACCCACCGTATGCCTTGGCCGCAAGAGACCAAAAGGAAGGCCCACGCTTATACTGACCCTTGGCCCGATGAAGTGTGGCCAGGTCACCTATCTTGGTCTCCTGTAAAAATAAAAAAAATCAACATCAACCGTATTGAAAAAATCAAAGGCCAAGAAATTAGCACGTTCGGAAAACACGGAAGCCACATTAATGATGGCACATCGCATAGGTTGGGGATCCATGTTTTTTGGATTATAGAAGTAGGATCCCATTCACTTTTTCTTTGCTTGTCTTTTAGAGTCCTCATCCGAGGATCCAACTCTTTTACATGCCACCCCAAAAGGGATAGCATCCTCGTCAGACAGGGAGATTCTTCCACCTCCCCCTCCTCACTCACACTATCAGCAACAAGGACCACAGCCTCACTAAGTAGACTCTCGGACCCCTTCCTACCAATCCCTTCCCCAACAACACACCCCTCCTCCTTTACCACCTCGTCCAGGGGAGGATTCGGATCAGTAGCCTTTGGGGTACTAATAAAGGAGCCGCCTCCGGGACCACCCCCACCAGGGGACCCAGGAGTTTAATCAACCACCAACACCTCACCTGAAGAATGAGGGATTTCCCCTTCTGGACACTGAGCTACTTCAACCACGTCTAACAGGGGTCCTACAGCTTTGCTCAACTCTATCCCCACAGGATCCCTCTCCAGCTCACCCTGAGAACCATTTCTTTCCAAGTGTTTAGTTTTGATTTGGTCTTTACCTTGTCCTATTTTTCCCTGTTTATCCTTAGCTACAACCTCCTTCCCAGCAACTGACAGATTAGAGGCCTGCTTTGGCTTTCTATTTTTTGAGACATTTGGGACAAAAACTAATTATTTTTCCCCAACCATGACCACCTCCCCTCTTCTTCTTCATCATCAGAAGAAGACAGGATTTCGAACCTATTTGAGAAAACAACATCTGCCTCCTTTTTTTTAGGCTTCCTCCTCCTCCCTATATTGACGATCTGAAAGGATGCCTCCCCCTTTTCAGGCTGAACCTTCTCTTTCCCATCATCTTCTATTCTCTTTGAGATGTCCTGATGCTGCAGAGTTACCGGTACGCTATCTTCGCGACCATGACCAACCTTCGGCACCACTTCTTCCACCCCTGCACTATAATTATGCGAAGCCTTAGGGCATCGACTGTAGGGATGACCAACTGCACCGCAAAGATTACACCTGACCTTGCTTCATTCCCAGGACCCATGCCCCAACTGGCCACACAAAGCACATTTAATCACCCCTCAATCGCTACTGAGGTGACGGAAGTCACCACACTTATGACAGGTTCTGGGTTGCCCAGGGTAGAAACACTGGAGCCGATCACGGCCAATGTAAGCGGCGGAAGGTATGTGTCTAGTCTCAACCTCTACCTGGTGTAACCTCGCAAAGGCCAAATAGGCACCACCCCAGACCCCCCCCCTAATATGATCAAACTTTACCAAAGGAGATAGTACTGTACAAGACCTAGACAACCAATATATAATATCAGCAGGGGGCAGTGATTCATTACGCACCAACACAGTGATCTTAACCCTGTCCTGCCTCGTGATGGTATGGGCTTTGAAAAAACAATCTGGTTCCTTCATCTTGTTTTTCTCCCAACGGGAGCCAAAGGCCTGCAGGCCATTCAGGGAGAGGAAGCTCAGGTCGAAATCTGGAGTTCTCACTGGGTGAATGCATGCGAAAAGATCTACAGCCTCAAACCCCAGTGAGAAGATCATACCTAAGAACTCCGACTTCGAAGGAGCCTCCCCATCCCCTACCCATCTGAACTGCACCACATTTCTTCTTTTTATGGGCTGACCCCCACTCACCCCGAACTGAGGACCAGCACTCGCCCCACCAGGAGCCGCCAAAGAATTAGCATACGAACCAGCACCCGGCCTAACCTCAGAGGGAGTTACAGGGAGACCTGCAGGTGCCAGATGACTACCAGCCCCTATTCCCACACTCCCCACCCCACCAGTCATCCTGGCCTGGTTCGCCTGAAGCAAATTCACAGCTGCTAGAGCCCTCACCGGCATATCCATGTTACCATTGTCGAAGTCGAAAATATTATACCCACATGCATCAAGTACAAACACCACACAGAGTGGCCTCCGTGCGTGTGCTTGTTCTGCCGAGCGTGCACATGCCCGCACGCTACGTACATTGGCTCATGAAGTCCTGCTTATTAGCGCGTGGTATGAGTAAATACGGTAGCATACGCATTCGCATGGAAAAGCCACAAAGACATAATTGACATTTCATCCACGTAGTGCATAATTTACACATAGTCTACACACATCACACCAGCAAGTTACATTTACTTTAGAAATGGAACAATAGAGATATTCAACTTTACAGGATGTGAGGGGACAGAAATAGGTCAGAACATAGTGTTTGGTATCCACATGTACAGTAATTCAAGGGCAATATTCCGATTGCAGTTTGCAGATAATCGCATGCTCCTGCGCATAGTTTTGCGCAGGAAAACAATATTCATACCTCACTGTATGTACTGTACTCCTAATATTCGGGTGAAACCCAGTGGAAGACATCTGCAAGTACACCTGGACTAAGCATCGCCCACCTGTTCAAACCAACCTATGACCTCTCACATACTGTGAATGACCAGCTCTTTGACCTATGAAAGAAGAGATTACAGTTTCCTTTGTTTCATGCTTTGGACTATTGTATAAAAAACAAGCCTCCTGGCCGGCCTCAGTCTATTCTCTGAAGGTCATCTAGCCAGATTGACTGAGGACCGGATTAGAGATGAGCAGGTTCGGTTTCTCTAAATCCGAACCCGCACGAACTTCATGTTTTTTTTCACGGGTCCGAGCGACTCGGATCTTCCCGCCTTGCTCGGTTAACCCGAGCGCGCCCGAACGTCATCATGACGCTGTCGGATTCTCGCGAGACTCGGATTCTATATAAGGAGCCGCGCGTCGCCGCCATTTTCACACGTGCATTGAGATTGATAGGGAGAGGACGTGGCTGGCGTCCTCTCCATTTAGATTAGGAGAGAGAGAGAGAGAGATTGACCTGAGGCTGATACTGTAGAAGAGAGTGCAGAGTTTAGTGACTGACCACAGTGACCACCAGCAGTGCAGTTGTTTTATTTAATATATCCGTTCTCTGCCTGAAAAAAACGGTACACACAGTGACTCAGTCACATACCATATCTGTGTGCACTGCTCAGCCCAGTGTGCTGCATGCCTGCATCATCTATGTATATATTATATATCTGACTGTGCTCAGCTCACACAGCTTATAATTGTGGGGGAGACTGGGGAGCACTGCAGTGCCAGTTATAGGTTATAGCAGGAGCCAGGAGTACAAGACAGTCACATACCATATCTGTGTGCACTGCTCAGCCCAGTGTGCTGCATCATCTATGTATATATTATATATCTGACTGTGCTCAGCTCACACAGATTATAATTGTGGGGGAGACTGGGGAGCACTGCAGTGCCAGTTATAGGTTATAGCAGGAGCCAGGAGTACATATTATATTAAAATTAAACAGTGCACACTTTTGCTGCAGGAGTGCCACTGCCAGTGTGACTGACCAGTGACCTGACCACACTGACCACCAGTATAGTTAGTAGTATACTATATTGTGATTGCCTGAAAAAGTTAAACACTCGTCGTGTGACTTCACTTGTGTGGTGTTTTTTTTTTTATTCTATAAAAAACTCATTCTGCTGACAGACAGTGTCCAGCAGGTCCGTCATTATATAATATATATACCTGTCCGGCTGCAGTAGTGATATATATATATTTTTTATATCATTATTTATCATCCAGTCGCAGCAGACACAGTACGGTAGTTCACGGCTGTAGCTACCTCTGTGTCGGCACTCGGCAGTCCATCCATAATTGTATACCACCTACCCGTGGTTTTTTTTTCTTTCTTCTTTATACATACATACTACTACATCTCTTTATCAACCAGTCTATATTAGCAGCAGACACAGTACAGTACGGTAGTTCACGGCTGTGGCTACCTCTGTGTCGGCACTCGGCAGTCCGTCCATAATTGTATACCACCTAACCGTGGTTTTTTTTTCTTTCTTCTTTATACATACATACTACGACATCTCTTTATCAACCAGTCTATATTAGCAGCAGACACAGTACAGTACGGTAGTTCACGGCTGTGGCTACCTCTGTGTCGGCACTCGGCAGTCCATCCATAATTGTATACCACCTAACCGTGGTTTTTTTTTCTTTCTTCTTCATACATACATACTACGACATCTCTTTATCAACCAGTCTATATTAGCAGCAGACACAGTACAGTACGGTAGTTCACGGTCACAGTCATGTGCTGATTGGGGAGGGTTTTTTGGAAGGGACATCCTGCGTGACACTGCAGTGCCACTCCTAAATGGGCCCGGTGTTTGTGTCGGCCACTAGGGTCGCTAATCTTACTCACACAGTCAGCTACCTCATTGCGCCTCTTTTTTTCTTTGCGTCATGTGCTGATTGGGGAGGGTTTTTTGGAAGGGACATCCTGCGTGACACTGCAGTGCCACTCCTAAATGGGCCCGGTGTTTGTGTCGGCCACTAGGGTCGCTAATCTTACTCACACAGTCAGCTACCTCATTGCGCCTCTTTTTTTCTTTGCGTCATGTGCTGATTGGGGAGGGTTTTTTGGAAGGGACATCCTGCGTGACACTGCAGTGCCACTCCTAAATGGGCCCGGTGTTTGTGTCGGCCACTAGGGTCGCTAATCTTACTCACACAGTCAGCTACCTCATTGCGCCTCTTTTTTTCTTTGCGTCATGTGCTGATTGGGGAGGGTTTTTTGGAAGGGACATCCTGCGTGACACTGCAGTGCCACTCCTAAATGGGCCCGGTGTTTGTGTCGGCCACTAGGGTCGCTAATCTTACTCACACAGTCAGTTACCTCATTGCGCCTCTTTTTTTCTTTGCGTCATGTGCTGATTGGGGAGGGTTTTTTGGAAGGGACATCCTGCGTGACACTGCAGTGCCACTCCTAAATGGGCCCGGTGTTTGTGTCGGCCACTAGGGTCGCTAATCTTACTCACACAGTCAGCTACCTCATTGCGCCTCTTTTTTTCTTTGCGTCATGTGCTGATTGGGGAGGGTTTTTTGGAAGGGACATCCTGCGTGACACTGCAGTGCCACTCCTAAATGGGCCCGGTGTTTGTGTCGGCCACTAGGGTCGCTTATCTTACTCACACAGTCAGCTACCTCATTGCGCCTCTTTTTTTCTTTGCGTCATGTGCTGATTGGGGAGGGTTTTTTGGAAGGGACATCCTGCGTGACACTGCAGTGCCACTCCTAAATGGGCCCGGTGTTTGTGTCGGCCACTAGGGTCGCTAATCTTACTCACACAGTCAGCTACCTCATTGCGCCTCTTTTTTTCTTTGCGTCATGTGCTGATTGGGGAGGGTTTTTTGGAAGGGACATCCTGCGTGACACTGCAGTGCCACTCCTAAATGGGCCCGGTGTTTGTGTCGGCCACTAGGGTCGCTTATCTTACTCACACAGTCAGCTACCTCATTGCGCCTCTTTTTTTCTTTGCGTCATGTGCTGATTGGGGAGGGTTTTTTGGAAGGGACATCCTGCGTGACACTGCAGTGCCACTCCTAAATGGGCCCGGTGTTTGTGTCGGCCACTAGGGTCGCTAATCTTACTCACACAGTCAGCTACCTCATTGCGCCTCTTTTTTTCTTTGCGTCATGTGCTGATTGGGGAGGGTTTTTTGGAAGGGACATCCTGCGTGACACTGCAGTGCCACTCCTAGATGGGCCAGGTGTTTGTGTCGGCCACTAGTGTCGCTTAGCTTAGTCATCCAGCGACCTTGGTGCAAATTTTAGGACTAAAAATAATATTGTGAGGTGTGAGGTATTCAGAATAGACTGAAAATGAGTGGAAATTATGGTTTTTGAGGTTAATAATAATATGGGATCAAAATGACCCCCAAATTCTATGATTTAAGCTGTTTTTTAGTGTTTTTTTAAAAAAACACCCGAATCCAAAACACACCCGAATCCGACAAAAAAAATTCGGTGAGGTTTTGCCAAAACGCGGTCGAACCCAAAACACGGCCGCGGAACCGAACCCAAAACCAAAACACAAAACCAGAAAAATTTCAGGCGCTCATCTCTAGACCGGATCTGGGTGGTGCAGGCGAACAAAACGTATATATCCATTGGTTGTAGCTTCTTTTCTCTTGTATTGTTGTATTTCTCTGTGAACCCCCTTTTAAGTAAATATTTGTTGCTGCGTTGGACCACAACATTACATATACAATTGGTGTCGCATTCCTTTCCTGTTAGGGGTTATAAAGTGTATTCCGCCGCACATGTAGCTACTTTGTGCTTACAGCGTGACGGCGTGCTTACGCAACGTGTATGCATTTCATAGGGATTTTACACACACACGCTTAGCAGTCGCAGCGGCCTGAACATTTTGTGCATTTAAGGTATTGCTTTTCTTTCCTGAAAGTTAAACGAACTTCACACCATATACAGGTTCTACCAACATAACTTCTTCAGGGGTTAATTTGCTCTTATCTACAGCTGGCAGTCCTTAAGCCAATCTCTGCCCCTCTTTCATACTTTCAAAAACCCATCGCCGTGGGTAATGATGTCACCTGCGATGTTATACCTGATGCGTCTTTGGCCCCGCATCCCTCAGCCACCACGGTGACTAAGCCAGAGCCAGCCACCGCAGGCTTACAGGGATGGCCAGCCTCAGCATAAACCACGGCCCGCGTCGCCCCCACACTTGCAACTTTAGAGGCGAGCATTTTGGGGACAAGTCCACAGGGAGCAGCGACAGTTACCAGAGTCCCAGCACCCGCCATTACCCCAGCAACTGCCACGCCCACTGCAGCGTCACCGCCCAGCACTTCCTCCAGGAGAGACACCTCCCCCGTTTGGAAGCCACCAGATACTGCCATCATTGGCCTTTCCACGATCTCTACAGCACCATGCACGATCTTAGAAACATCCCTTCCATCACAGCTCCCGACAGCCACTTCCTTCTCCATAGGCTGGACTCCCACCTCCATACCCTCCACTGGAGGCTCTGATGCCACTACTGAACCTGCCAGGACCGGGCCGCCACCGCCATCCTGTTCAGGCAGAGATTCCTGCAACTCAGTTTTCCCCTGAGACAGAACCTGACTACACAATGCAGACGCGCTACCGAAACTGCCGGGACCGAGCCGCTACTGCCCCCACCATCCTGCTCAGGTAAAGACTTCATCAACACTTCTTTCTCCTGAGAAAGAGCCAGAATACATAACACTTTCATTCTTTCCTTTACTGCAGCCAGGCTAGTACTCCCAAATCTCATCCTTTAGGAGAGCTTTCTCACGGCTGCTAAAAGTATTTCATTTCCTTCTCTTGAGGGAAAGACAAGAGGTTAAACGAGTCTGCTCCATTTTTAACTCTTCCAGGATCATATTCACATATTCATCCATAGAGGATTCTGAGCTGCTATCAGAGACCACAGCATCCACCACAGGCAGGTACCTTTGCCATATCCCCCCCCCCCCCCCGGGGTTTCCTCACCCGGAGGGCCAGCGTCCCGTGGTTTGGGGGTCACTAGTTGGGGATCCTGTTTCTTCACAGGGTCCACAATCACTGGGGCTGCCACATTGACCGAATCTCCCAATGCTGGAACTTCCACGGCTGTCTGCAGGCCAGAAATCCCGGGGGCCTCCTTCGGGCCCAGCAGCCCGGGACTCGCCGTCATTGTCCTCCCCAGTAGGATCCATCCTCCCCTGGGAGGCTCCCAGGGGAAACACTGCAGGCTTCAAAAAAGTACCAGGGCCTAAGAGCTCTTTTCTGTGCAGCCTCCTACAGTCTCGGGCAACTGCAGGTATTTTTATACTACCGGTATCTGGTCAATGGTTGACAGTGTCTAGGTCCACACATCAAAAGGTCAACATAGTTTATGTCAACATTGAAAAAAGTTCAACACAAGCAAAAGGATGACTTTAAAAAGGTCGACATAGAAAAAGGTCACCATGTGTTTTTCATGTCTTTTTTTAACCAACTTGTTCTTACTTTATGATCCACGTGGATATATACAGTGAGATTCCAACAGTGTGCCCGAAGCATGGCGAGTTTAGCAGGCCATTTGAGGTTAGGCTTTGCACTAATTGAGGTCCATGTTGACAGTTGTCAACATGGACACCAAAAAACTAACTTTGTCATGGTGACCTTTTTACCCTGTTTACTTTTTGCATGTTGACCCTTTGCATGTCAACATTTTTATCCTTATGACCTTTTCACCCTGTCGACCTATTGCCACCACTCTTTCTTCGAGGTGCGTGACGTCACTGGTGTGGCGCACATACCTAATTTCAGCTGGGCAGCGTGGGCTTCTTATCGTGATATCACCCGCGCTAGCACTAGCTCTAGGCAGGCATCCATGTACAAAAGCCGTGACCAGATGTCACGCTAAGGTGGGGTGCGGGGGAACAGATGACAAGCGGCCCTGCACCCCGGGTGGCCAACCGGGGGACTTCACAATGTGGGTAATGGCCAATGAGAAACTAGATACAACACATATATTACATGCATGATAACATGCATGTATATACAGTGCCTTGGTATTCACCCCCCTTTGCATTTTTCATGTTTTGTTGCCTCACAACCTGGATATAAAATGGATTGTTTGCATCATTTCATTCACAGATCATGCCTACAACTTTGCATCACAATAAAAAAAAAAAAAATCTTCAAACAACAAATAGGACAAAATAACAGAAAACTTCAGTGTGTGTAACTATTCACCCCCCTAAATTCAGTACTGTGTAGAGCTACTTTTTGCAGCAATTACAGCTGTAAGTCGCTTTGGATAAGTCTCTATGAGCTTGACACATCTTGCCACAGTGATTTTTGCCCATTCCTCAAGCTACAACTGCTACAGCTCCTTCATGTTGGATGGTTTCCGCTCGTGAACAGCAATCTTCAAGTCTGACCACAGATTCTCAATAGGATTGAGATCTGGGCTTTGACTAGGCCATTCCAACACATTTAAATGTTTCCCCTTACACCACTCGAGTGTTGCTTTAGCAGTATGCTTTGGGTCATTCTCTTGATGGAAGGTAAACCTCCGTCCCAGTCTCAAATCACAGGCAGACTGAAACTGTTTTTTCTCAAGAATATCCCTGTATTTAGCACCATCCATCTTTCCCTCGAAACAGTTTACCATTCCCTGCTGCTGAAAAACATCATGATGCTGCCACCACCATGTTTCACTGGGGATGGTGTTCATGGGGTGATGGGATGTGTTGGGTTTGTGCCAGACATAGCATTTTCCTTGGTGGCAGAAAAGTTAAATTTTACTCTCATCTGACCAGAGCACCTTCCTCCATACATTTGGGGAGTCGTCCACATGCCTTTTGGCAAACTCAAAACATGCCTTATTATTTTTAACACTAAGTAATGGCTTTTTCTGACCACTCTTCCATAAAGTGTGTGGAGTGTACGGCTTATTGTGGTCACATGCGCAGATACACAAGTCTCTGCTGTGGAACTCTGCAGCTCCTTCAGGGTTACCTTTGGTCTCTGTGTTGCCTCTGTGATTAATGCCCTCCTCGCCTGGTCTGTGAGTTTTGGTGGCCGGCCCTCTCTTGTCAGGTTTGTTGTGGTACCATGTTCTTTCCATTTGAAGATGATGAGTTTGATGGTGCTCCGTGGAATCATCACAGATTTGGATATTTTTTTTATAACCCAACCCTGACTTGTACTTCTCAACAACTTTGTCCCTGACTTGTTTGGAGAGCTCCTTGGTCTTCATGGTGTGATGCCTCTTGCTTGGTGGTGTTGCAGCCTCGGTGGCCTTTCAGAAAAGGTGGTTTTATACTGACAGATCATGGAAGAAAAGGTGACTTACCCACAGTTGCCGTTGAAATCCACGCATCTAGCGCTTCCACAAATAGAGCCTGACCTGTGTAGGGTAGGTTCTCCACGACTCTCCTGGATTCCGTGTCGGCAGACCATTGGCGCAGCCAGAGTCTTCTACGAGCCAAGACCGACATGGAAGATATCCCAGCAGCCATCGAACCCAGGTCTTTCATGGATTCCACGGTAAATACTGCAGAATCCTGTATGTTACGTAAGAACAATTCAACGTCACTTTTATCCATTGTCCTCAAGTAACGTGCCAGACCACTTTACTATAGCTTTAGAAATCCATGCACAGGCAATGGTAGGCCGTAGTATCGTCCCCGAAGCCGTGTATATGGATTTGAGCGCAGTGTCAATTTTGGGATCAGCCGGTTCTTTCAACGCGGCAGATCCCGGGACAGGTAAAACCACCTTCTTTGACAGTCTGGACACCGATGCGTCAACTATGGGTGGGTTTTCCAATTTCTTTCTATCCTCCTCAGGGAAGGGGAATGCCACCAGAATCTTTCTGGTGATCTGTAATTTTTTATCTGGGTTTTACCAGGAATATTCAAATATAGCATTTAACTCTTTAGACGCAGGAAAGGTTAGCGAGGCTTTCTTATTATCCGTGAAGTAAGTCTCCTCAACCTGCTCAGGTATTGTGTCAGCAATATTTAACACATCTCTAATGGCTTCAATCATCAACTGCACCCCCTTTGCAAGAGATGGCGCCCCCCTCAGCACGTCCCCATCACCGCCTACCGTGTCAGAGTCTGTATCCGTGTCGTCTTGCATAATCTGAGCAAGAGCACGCTTTTGAGAGTGAGTGCCAGGGGGCCCTGAAGGTGCCAACCCGGACCAAACAGCCATAGAATTCTGTAAAACCTGAGTTGCAGTTTCATTCTGTGCTACCCAAGCAGAAATCTGAGAGATCATACTCTTAAATGAGGTTAACCACTCGGGTTCTCTTATTGGAATCTGTGCTAAACCACAGCAATCCTTATTACATGGAATGGGATCATCCTGAGAGGACATATCCTCTGCAGCATAAGACACAGAGTCCCTAGACGTGGCTTTTTGTGAGACAGCAAACACCCCCCCACACACAGGGAAATGGCAGACAGAGTTTCCCCACTGAGAATGCCAAGAGAGACACAGAGTTTGGACCTAACCCACACACAGCTCTTTTTAAGATAAAGGATACCCCTTACCAGCGCTAACTGTGTACCTTAATAGGTTACAAAGTCTATTACACAGCCCCCCCCCCCCTTTCTACAACCCCCTGGTACCGTACAGATAGCTGGAGCTGATGTGGAGGGACAGCTCTCCCCTGTCAGCGTCCCTGCATGCAAGAAAGATGGCGCTGAATGCTGCTGGGTCCGCTCTGAGGAGAAGCTCAGCCCCCTTTCATGGTGCTGCTTCCCGCTCTGAATTGAATTTTATACTGGCCTGAGGTATGTGCTGGTGGTGATCCTGGGACCCTGACAGGCTTTCTAAACAGTGTAGGGTGTAGTCGCTGGCTCAGGGCGCCCCTCACAGCGCCGCACCAAGTACCGCTAAACTCTGGAGCGCAGTTAGTACTGCACTCCCTACCCTGATGCCGCCATCTTCACACCAGCTCCCCGCTTGTCAGGGGGGCCTGTAAGTAACTCGCCACCGAAGTCTTCTGGCTCTGTAAGGGGATTGGCGGCATGCTGCTGGGGTGAGCGATCCCCTTTTGGCGGGGAATGTTCGATCACCTCAGGAGCTCAGTGTCCTGTGATAGAGTCATTTTTCTACCTTTTAACACAAGCTATTTACTAATACCTTCAAGCCGTAATGGCCGCTAAACCACGTGCACGTACTACGCACTCCGTACGCTATTTGCGTACAAAGACCTCGCACGTGGCACGCAAGTTACGTACAAACGCTGCGCTGAGTGTACGGAATACACACAGCGAGCGTACACACAGATAATAACCTTTTAAACCTTAAACACAGAGTATGATTATACTGTAAGTCTTAGTATTGAGATACTGTAATGATATACCACTGGTTAACCTGGATATTTAAGCAAGCTGTTTGAGTGATTGAGATACTCAGAAACCCTTTGTACTAGCTAGAGAAACACAGACACCTTGCTAAGGTTCCAAAACCTTTACTTACGATAATTTGTATGAAAAAGGGGAAAACAGTTAACAGCTTATACACTACAAGACTAACATTAAATAAGAATTTACTCACCGGTAATTCTGTTTCTCGTAGTCCGTAGTGGATGCTGGGAACTCCGTAAGGACCATGGGGAATAGCGGGCTCCGAAGGAGGCTGGGCACTCTAGAAAGATCTTAGACTACCTGGTGTGCACTGGCTCCTCCCACTATGACCCTCCTCCAAGCCTCAGTTAGGTACTGTGCCCGGACGAGCGTACACAATAAGGAAGGATTTTGAATCCCGGGTAAGACTCATACCAGCCACACCAATCACACCGAACAACTCGTGATATGAAACCCAGTTAACAGTATGAAACGATAGAGCCTCTCAACAGACGGCTCAACAATAACCCGATTTAGTTAACAATAACTATGTACAAGTATTGCAGATAGACCGCACTTGGGATGGGCGCCCAGCATCCACTACGGACTACGAGAAACAGAATTACCGGTGAGTAAATTCTTATTTTCTCTAACGTCCTAGTGGATGCTGGGAACTCCGTAAGGACCATGGGGATTATACCAAAGCTCCCAAACGGGCGGGAGAGTGCGGATGACTCTGCAGCACCGAATGAGAGAACTCCAGGTCCTCCTCAGCCAGGGTATCAAATTTATAGAATTTTGCAAACGTGTTTGCCCCTGACCAAGTAGCTGCTCGGCAAAGTTGTAAAGCCGAGACCCCTCGGGCAGCCGCCCAAGATGAGCCCACCTTCCTTGTGGAATGGGCATTGACAGATTTAGGCTGTGGCAGGCCTGCCACAGTATGTGCAAGCTGAATTGTACTACAAATCCAACGAGCAATAGTCTGCTTAGAAGCAGGAGCACCCAGCTTGTTGGGTGCATATAGGATAAACAGCGAGTCAGATTTTCTGACTCCAGCCGTCCTGGAAACATATATTTGCAGGGCCCTGACAACGTCTAGCAACTTGGAGTCCTCCAAATCCTTAGTAGCCGCAGGCACCACAATAGGCTGGTTCAGGTGAAACGCTGACACCACCTTAGGGAGAAACTGGGGACGAGTCCTCAATTCTACCCTATCCATATGAAAAATCAGATAAGGGCTTTTACATGATAAAGCCGCCAATTCTGACACTCGCCTGGCTGATGCCAAGGCCAATAACATGACCACTTTCCACGTGAGATATTTCAGATCCACGGTTTTTAGTGGCTCAAACCAATGTGATTTCAAGAAATTCAACATCACGTTGAGATCCCACGGTGCCACAGGAGGCACAAATGGGGGCTGAATATGCAGCACTCCTTTCACAAATGTCTGAACTTCAGGTACTGAAGCTAGTTCCTTTTGAAAGAAAATCGACAGAGCCGAGATCTGTACTTTAATGGAGCCTAGTTTTAGGCCCATATTCACTCCTGCTTGCAGGAAATGTAGAAATCGACCCAGTTGAAATTCCTCTGTTGGGGCCTTTTTGGCCTCGCACCATGCAACATATTTCCGCCATATGCGGTGATAATGTTTTGCCGTAACATCTTTCCTGGCTTTAATAAGCGTAGGAATGACTTCCTCCGGAATGCCCTTTTCCTTCAGGATCCGGCGTTCAACCGCCATGCCGTCAAACGCAGCCGCGGTAAGTCTTGGAACAGGCAGGGGCCCTGCTGTAGCAGGTCCTGTCTGAGCGGCAGGGACCAAGGGTCCTCTGAGATCATCTCTTGAAGTTCCGGGTACCACGCTCTTCTTGGCCAATCCGGAACCACGAGAATTGTGTTTACTCCTCGCTTTCTTATTATTCTCAGTACCTTTGGTATGAGAGGTAGAGGAGGGAACACATATACTGACCGGTACACCCACGGTGTCACTAGGGCGTCCACCGCTATCGCCTGAGGGTCTCTTGACCTGGCGCAATACTTCTCTAGTTTTTTGTTTATGCGGGACGCCATCATGTCCACCTGTGGACGACCCCATTGATTTACAATCATTTTGAAGACTTCTGGATGAAGTCCCCACTCTCCCGGGTGGAGGTCGTGCCTGCTGAGAAAGTCTGCTTCCCAGTTGTCCACTCCCGGGATGAACACTGCTGACAGTGCTAGTACATGATTCTCCGCCCATCGGAGAATTTTTGTGGCTTCTGCCATCGCTGTCCTGCTTCTTGTGCCGCCTTGTCGATTCACATGGGCGACTGCCGTGATGTTGTCTGACTGGATCAGCACCGGCTGGTGTAGAAGCAGGGATTTTGCTTGACTTAGGGCATTGTAAATGGCCCTTAGTTCCAGAATATTTATGTGAAGGGCAGTCTCCTGACTTGACCATAGTCCCTGGAAATTTCTTCCCTTTGTGACTGCCCCCCAGCCCCGTAGGCTGGCATCCGTGGTCACCAGGACCCAGTCCTGTATGCCGAATCTGCGGCCCTCCAGAAGATGAGCACTGTTCAGCCACCACAGAAGAGACACCCTGGTTCGTGGAGACAGGGTTATTAAACGATGCATCTGAAGATGCGATCCGGACCACTTGTCCAACAGGTTCCACTGAAAGATTCTGGCATGGAACCTGCCGAATGGAATTGCTTCGTAAGAAGCTACCATCTTTCCCAGGACCCGCGTGCAGTGATGCACCGATACCTGTTTTGGTTTTAGGAGGTCTCTGACTAGAGAAGACAACTCCCTGGCTTTCTCCTCCGGGAGAAACACTTTTTTCTGGGCCGTGTCCAGAATCATTCCCAGGAACATTAGACGTGTCGTGGGGACCAGCTGTGACTTTGGGATATTCAGAATCCAACCGTGCTGGCTCAGCACTTCCTGAGATAGTGCTACTCCCACTAACAACTGTTCCTTGGATCGTGCCTTTATTAGGAGATCGTCCAAGTATGGGATAATTAAAACTCCCTTTTTTCGAAGGAGTATCATCATTTCCGCCATAACCTTGGTAAATACCCTCGGTGCCGTGGAGAGTCCAAACGGCAGCGTCTGGAATTGGTAATGGCAATCCTGTACCACAAATCTGAGGTACTCCTGGTGAGAATTGTAAATGGGGACATGCAGGTAAGCATCCTTGATGTCCAGGGATACCATGTAATCCCCCTCGTCCAGGCTTGCAATAACCGCCCTGAGCGATTCCATCTTGAACTTGAATTTTTTTATGTATGTGTTCAAGGACTTCAAATTTAGAATGGGTCTCACCGAACCGTCCGGTTTCGGTACCACAAATAGTGTGGAATAGTAACCCCGGCCTTGTTGAAGTAGGGGTACCTTGATTATCACCTGCTGGGAATACAGCTTGTGAATTGCCGCTAGCACTGCCTCCCTGTCTGAGGGAGCAATCGGCAAGGCGGATTTTAGGAAACGGCGGGGTGGAATCGCCTCGAATTCCAGCCTGTATCCCTGAGATACTATTTGAAGGATCCAGGGATCTACCTGTGAGCGAACCCACTGATCGCTGAAATTCCTGAGGCGGGCCCCCACCGTACCTGGCTCCGCTTGTGAAGCCCCACCGTCATGCGGCGGACTTGGAAGAGGAAGCGGGGGAGGACTTTTGTTCCTGGGAACCTGCTGTTTGCTGCAGCCTTTTTCCCCTGCCTCTGCCTCTAGACAGAAAAGATCCTCCTTTTCCCCGCTTATTTTTCTGGGATCGAAAGGACTGAACCTGATAAAATGGCGCCTTCTTAGGCTGTGAGGGGACATGGGGTAAAAATGCTGACTTCCCAGACGTTGCTGTGGAAACTAGGTCGGAGAGACCATCCCCAAATAATTCCTCCCCTTTATAAGGCAAAACTTCCATGTGCCTTTTGGAATCTGCATCTCCAGTCCACTGGCGAGTCCATAAGCATCTCCTAGCAGAGATAGATAGTGCACTTACTTTAGATGCCAGCCGGCAGATTTCCCTCTGTGCATCTCTCATGTATAAGACTGAGTCTTTGATATGGTCAATTGTTAACAGGATCGTGTCTCTGTCTAGTGTGTCAATATTTTCTGACAGGTTATCTGACCATGCAGCGGCAGCACTGCACATCCAAGCTGACGCAATTGCTGGTCTGAGTATAATGCCTGAGTGTGTATATACAGACTTCAGGATCGCCTCCTGCCTTCTATCAGCAGGTTCCTTAAGGGCGGCCGTATCCTGGGACGGTAGTGCCACCTTTTTTGACAAACGTGTGAGCGCTTTATCCACCCTCGGGGGTGTTTCCCAACGTAACCTATCCTCTGGCGGGAAAGGGAACGCCATTAGTAATTTCTTAGGAATCACCAATTTCTTATCAGGGGAAGCCCACGCTTCTTCACACACTTCATTTAATTCATCTGACGGGGGAAAAACTACAGGTAGTTTTTTCTCCCCAAACATAATACCCTTTTTTGTGGTACCTGGATGTAAATCAGAAATATTTAACACCTCTTTCATTGCCTCAATCATGCAGCGAATGGCCTTAACGGGCATTAAATTTGACTCATCGTCGTCGACACTGGCGTCAGTATCCGTGTCGACATCTACTTGTGCCACCTGAGATAACGGGCGTTTTAGAGCCCCTGATGACTTTTGAGACCCTTGGACCGGCACGAGCTGAAGACTCGGCTGTCCCACAGTCGGCATGTCGTCAAATTTTTTATGTAAGGAGTCTATACGTGCACTCATTTCTTGCCATAATACCATCCACTCCGGTGTCTGCCCCGCAGGGGGTGACATCTCTGCTAAAGGCATCTGCTCCCCCTCCACATCATTATCCTCCTCAAACATGTCGACACAGCCGTACCGACACACTCCACACACACAGGGAATGCTCAAATAGAGGACAGGACCCACAAAAGCCCTTTGGGGGGACAGAGTAAGAGTATGCCAGCACACACCAGAGCGCTATATATATACAGGGACTAACTGAGTTATGTCCCTAATAGCTGCTTATACTGTATACAGTGCCAATTTAGTGCCCCCCCTCTCTTTTTCCCTCTTACTGTATTGTAGAAATGCAGGGAAGAGCCAGGGAGCTTCCTTCCAGCCGAGCTGTGAGGGAAAAATGGCGCCAGTGTGCTGAGGAGATAGGCTCCGCCCCTTTTTCGCGGCCTATTCTCCCGCTTATTTTGGGATTCTGGCAGGGGTATTTACCTCATATATAGCCCCAGGGGCTATATATTGAGGTATTTTAGCCAGCCAAGGTGTTTTTATTGCTGCCTCAGAGCGCCCCCCCCCAGCGCTCTGCACCCTCAGTGACCGGAGTGTGAAGTGTGTATGAGGAGCAATGGCGCACAGCTGCAGTGCTGTGCGCTACCTTGGTGAAGACAGGATGTCTTCATGCCGCCGATTTTCCGGACCATCTTCCTGCTTCTGGCTCTGTAAGGGGGACGGCGGCGCGGCTCCGGGACCGAACATCAAGGCTGGGCCTGCGGTCGATCCCTCTGGAGCTAATGGTGTCCAGTAGCCTAAGAAGCCCAATCCGGCTGCAAGCAGGCGAGTTCGCTTCTTCTCCCCTTAGTCCCTCGCTGCAGTGAGCCTGTTGCCAGCAGGTCTCACTGAAAAAAAAAAATTCTAAGACTATAACTTTCTAAGAGCTCAGGAGAGCCCCTAGTGTGCATCCAACCTCGGCCGGGCACGAAATCTAACTGAGGCTTGGAGGAGGGTCATAGTGGGAGGAGCCAGTGCACACCAGGTAGTCTAAGATCTTTCTAGAGTGCCCAGCCTCCTTCGGAGCCCGCTATTCCCCATGGTCCTTACGGAGTTCCCAGCATCCACTAGGACGTTAGAGAAATACCTAAACAGAATATCTAGACATGAATATACAATAGCGGCATAATCATAAACAATAACAGTGAAAGAGAGAGAGAGAGTGTATGGCAAATACAGACAGAGAATAAGGTGGTCACAGAGAAACTTACACACGTGGGAATGACTTCGCCGGCGCAACCTGGACCAGGGCTCTAGCCTTCAGTGTGAAAACCTTGCAGAGTCTTGTGTCACCAAGCCTATTGCAAGCTATATTTATTTACTAACTCAAGACAAACTACAATAGATACTGCGTGCTCTCTTTCCATTGGTTAGGGGGTGGGACATGTACTGCACCTGGGATCATTGGTTAGTTCAAGAAGTGGGCGATGGCTAGGACTTGTTAGTATTCTAAATTCCTCTTTGTCTGATTATATTGAGGAAAGCTATTGTTTTGGATCTTCCAAACAAACTCTGTCTCTGGGCTTTGTTTACCCCACCTTCAGTTGAGACAATTGACTACTCAGCACTCATTATTCTGGAGAGAAACCTGGTTCTATTCATAAACAAAGGTGTAAGCCCTCTTCATAGAATCTCAAAGCTTAGTGTAAATAAGGCTATTGTATTCAGTCTGTGGGAAAGAAATGACTGAATTCCATTCACCTATCCTGCACTTATGTGTAATTTATTCGGAATGCAATTAATCTTATTTTCTACTTCTGTGCATAACCATGAGCAGGAACTATGCGAATCCCTCCCAACTATCATAGGCACAACACCCCTTCAATACCCCACAGCTGGACACCAAACACTACCCTCCAACCTTTGTCTGAGCCCTCCCAGCATGCAAAGAGGAATCTCTCTGTCCAAGAAGTTTTAAACTTACCATACTTGCTGACATTGTTAAGGGGAATATTAACTATAAAACGCATTATATTGGTTAAATATGTAGCGATTGAGTCGCTCGCTAGTCGCACACAAACACCGCCGTAAATACCCATCTCCATGCGCAGGCGACGTCAGAGCGTCCCTTACGCAACCTGGGGGGATGTGTACGCACGGGGGAGTCCGTGCACGAGCAGCGGGCACGTGCATTGGGGTTAATACAAGGCATATGAATCATGATATTTTTCGACTCTGACACCTGTCAGCGGAGATAGTGGCTCAGACCCCGCAGGGCGGACACTACTCCCCCCCCTTAGTCCCACAAAGCAGAGAGGCTGTTGCCAGCAGCCTCCTTGTGCCTAAACTCTATTGAAAAAAATAAAACTAAAGAAACTCCTATGGAGCTCCCCTAGCTATGACCGGCTCCTCCGGGCACATTTTCTAAAGGAGGTAGGAGAGGCATAGAGGGAGGAGCCAGCCCACACTCTCAAACTCTTAAAGTACCAATGGCTCCTGGTGGACCCGTCTATACCCCATGGTACTAATGTGGACCCCAGCATCCTCTAGGATGTAAGAGAAATTGCGATCACCTCGCGATTTCTGCTTCATCGTAAAAACTATTGATGCCACCTGCCGGCACAGCTTAGATGCGCCCGCAGGAGAACCGGTGCCATTTTACCCATTGCAGCGGCTGCATGTGACATAACACAGCTGCCACAATCACGCCTATGACATGACCCCCATTTGCGGCGCCCTGACTGCCGTTTGCCGCAACGTTCTGTCTGCTCCCTGGAAAGGCAGCATCGCCGCCCCACACCCAGCGACTGCCTCTGCCTGATTGACAGGCAGAGGCGATTGCTTTTTATGCGCCACTCCCCCCCACAGAAAGTGCGCCCCGCCCCGCAGAAATTGTGTGTGCATGTGCAGGACGGGCACATGCACAGGACAGGTGCTGCGCATGCGCCAGCTGGGCCATCGTAAACATTCAGTTTGGATCGCAATTTGCGATCCTACCTGAATTAGCCCCTATGTAAGAAACTTATAATAAATAAATACATTAAACATAGATAGGTTTACCATACCATCCCATCATAATAGAAAATGAGAGTGTTAAGGTGCCCACTTGGGCAGCGTATTTCATGGCCAAACCAGTGTTGGGCAAGGCAAAATCCATATGGGTCATATGCAAGTGACCCGTCTCAGTATATGTCAGGTGTCAAAATTCTTGCCCGAGACTCGTTAACCCTTGCAAAACTACAGCTACTTATTCATAATAGAAAATGATAGTGTTAAGGTGCCCACTTGGGCAGCGTATTTCATGCCCAAACCAGTGTTGGGCAAGGCAAAATCCATGTGGGTCATATGCAAGTGACCCGACTCAGTTGATTTCAGGTGTAAAAATTGTTGCCCGAGACTCGTTAACCCTTACAAAACTACAGCTACTTATTCAAATTAGTAATTCATAATACTGTGAATGTGCCCACTTGGGCAGCGTATTTCATGGCAAAACCAGTGTTGGGCAAGGCAAAATCCATGTGGGTCATATGCAAGTGACCCGACTCTATTGATTTCTGGTGTCAAAATTGTTGCCCGAGACTCGTTAACCCTTGCAAAACTACAGCTACTTATTCATAATAGAAAATGATAGTGTTAAGGTGCCCACTTGGGCAACGTATTTCATGCCCAAACCAGTGTTGGGCAAGGCAAAATCCATGTGGGTCATATGCAAGTGACCCGACTCAGTTGATTTCAGGTGTCAAAATTCTTGCCCGAGACTCGTTAACCCTTGCAAAATTACAGCTACTTATTCATAATAGAAAATGAGAGTGTTAAGGTGCCCACTTGGGCAGCGTATTTCATGCCCAAACCAGTGTTGGGCAAGGCAAAATCCATGTGGGTCATATGAAAGTGACCCGACTCTATTGATTTCTGGTGTCAAAATTGTTGCCCGAGACTCGTTAACCCTTGCAAAACTACAGCTACTTATTCATAATAGAAAATGATAGTGTTGAGATGCCCACTTGGGCAACGTATTTCATGCCCAAACCAGTGTTGGGCAAGGCAAAATACATGTGTGTCATATGCAAGTGACCCGACTCAGTTGATTTCAGGTGTCAAAATTCTTGCCCGAGACTCGTTAACCCTTGCACAACTACAGCTACGTATTCAAATTAGTAATTCATAATACTGTTTATGTGCCCACTTGGGCAGCGTATTTCATGGCCAAACCAGTGTTGGGCAAGGCAATATCCATGTGGGTCATATGCAAGTGACCCGACTCTATTGATTTCAGGTGTCAAAATTGTTGCCCGAGACTCGTTAACCCTTGCAAAACTACAGCTACTTATTCAAAATGGTGAATTATAGTGTATGTGCCCACTTTGCCAGAGTATTTCATGCCCAAACCAGCGTTGGGCAAGCCAAAATACAGGTGGGTCATATGAAAGGGACCCTACTCTGTGAATTTCAGGCGTCAAATGTGTTGCCCAAGACACATTAACCCTTGCAAAACTGAATGATCTGAATAAGAAGCTGGAGCTCGAATAAGAAGTGAATAAGAAGCTGGAGCTTGAATAAGAAGTGAATAAGAAGCTGGCCGAATAAGAAGCTAACTTCAGCCTCGTGCATAACGAGAACGCCACAACAACCGTTCAATCTATTAATATTTATTTCATTTAAATATATGTTTATTACCGAACAGTATCGTGAAAAGTTACAGGTTGCAAAACTGTTTCTGAAAACACCTATCAGTATTTTATTACCTGCCAAGTAAATAACTAGCGCAATAGTAACGACTGCAGCAGAGATCTCGTCTCGGAACTTGGAAAGAACAGGAACTTGTCTTGTTGCAGTGACACGTCATGGATGGTAGAAGAGTGTTGGTGAGACTCACCAACACAGTAACCAATACCAGCAGCAGCAGCAGCAGTGACTGTGAGTCGTCTCACACTATAACAGTATTCTCTCTCTATCAATCAGAGAGCGCAGAGAAAGCTGCCTCCGCTTCACCCAGTGACCAATGAATGATCACGCAGACAAAAAAGTCCGGTGATCACTCCCGGGAACAGAGCCAGACCCCAGCCAATGGCAGACGCTTGCGGTGCGCCGTAAAGCGAATGATTCCTGGAAGTTCTCGCGAGCGGCAGAGGCTGTTGTTGGATCCTTCTGTGTTGTAGCTGCTGCTGGCCGCTGTGTGAGGAGCGGACCGGTTACCTGTAACCTTGTTTTATCGGCGCGGGTAATAGGGGGTTCACCGAGAGGGAGACCCGGAACAGCAAGTGGTTGTCGGACGCTGTGATCCTTTCCTCCCGCCACACAATGTCGGCGCAGGCCCAAATGCGCGCCATGCTGGACCAGCTGATGGGGACCTCTAGGGATGGTAAGCCATGGCCTACGTTACCGCCTGTTAAACGCTAGCGTTATTTAGTCTGTGGCCTTTTCATTCATTTTATCTGTATTATTGTGTGTGTCTGCCTGGTGTGAGTCATCGGTGGGCTGGCGAATATGACTGACAGTGCGGCGCTCCTGTAGCAGCTGAACACAATATATAAACATGAGCCCCAATCTTACTCTACCACCCTGATGAGGAAGGTGGGAAACCAGCACAGTTCTGCTATATCCGACCAAACCATATGTGCTTATACATCAAGTCTACTCTATAGTAAGGTCTTTAGTTGAATGAGAATAAATGTAATGGCAGCTGGTTCCTGTCCCAAACAGGTGCTTGTGTTTTCCATGCGATTCTGCCAAGCAACTTTGAAAGGTGTCTAGTTACTATTCCAATTCATATAGAAGTATGTTTTAAAGAGTGGTGAAGTTGCCCGTATAAAAAGATAGCACCTAGATTCACTTTATGGAGAGGACCTTTATCATAATACACAGGGTCAACGTCCTAAACCTATTTGGAACAGTAACCTGTGGTGAGCGGGGCGAGACACCGTTCCCGAAAGCATAACTAAAACAAAATAACCTAAAACAAATGGATATTGGAGAAGACATATACTTGCTGTAGGGGCAGACAACCATTTCCGTCCTACCTTGATGTCACATCCAGGTACTTTCAACCTAGGGGAAATAGACAACCATATCAACCAATCAGATTCTCTATCAAAGATTGTACTTAATAGAGCTAGATGCAGCATTGCTTGGAGAGAGAAAAAGTACTAGCCTATCAGCTCCTAACTGCCATGTTACAGGCTCTGTTTGAAAAATGTCAGGAGCTGACTTGCTGGTACTTTTTCTCTCTCCATTTTATCACTCTCCAAGCAATGATGCATCTATCCCGTAGAATCTGATTGGCTGCTGTGAACTTCTCCATTCTTTAGGATGCTTTCTAGATTTCCTCCCATAGTTAGAACTAAAGTACCTCATTTAAAATTTTCTTATGCATGTGATATGTGTTTAAAACCGTTGGTTGACAGCTAACCTTGTGCTGGGTCTAATGGAAATTGACATTTAAAATGTTTAAACCCTCATCTGGTATTGAGATGCTAGCTTGTACCCAAGGTTTGATGGACTAACTTAAACAATGTGTTGCCATTGATAGTGCTGATTAGAAAAGTTAATATATAATATAAATTGTTTGACATAGGAACACATATTCCAAATGTCCTGGATATGGTTTTCAGAAGATGTACTAAGATTATTATTATTTTCTCTGACGTCCTAGTGGATGCTGGGAACTCCGAAAGGACCATGGGGGATAGCGGCTCCGCAGGAGACTGGGCACAAAAGTAAAAGCTTTAGGATTAGCTGGTGTGCACTGGCTCCTCCCCCTATGACCCTCCTCCAAGCCTCAGTTAGATTTTTGTGCCCGAACGAGAAGGGTGCAATCTAGGTGGCTCTCCTGAGCTGCTTAGAGTAAAAGTTTAAATTAGGTTTTTTATTTTCAGTGAGTCCTGCTGGCAACAGGCTCACTGCATCGAGGGACTAAGGGGAGAAGAAGCGAACTCACCTGCGTGCATAGTGGATTGGGCTTCTTAGGCTACTGGACATTAGCTCCAGAGGGACGATCACAGGCCCAGCCATGGATGGGTCCCAGAGCCGCGCAGCCGTCCCCCTTACAGAGCCAGAAGAGGTCCGGAAAATCGGCGGCAGAAGACGTCCTGTCTTCAATAAGGTAGCGCACAGCACCGCAGCTGTGCGCCATTGCTCTCAGCACACTTCACACTCCGGTCACTGAGGGTGCAGGGCGCTGGGGGGGGCTCCCTGAGACGCAATAAAAATACCTTAGATGGCAAAAAATACATCACATATAGCTCCTGGGCTATATGGATGCATTTAACCCCTGCCAGAATACATAGAAAAACGGGAGATAAGGCCGCCGATAAGGGGGCGGAGCCTATCTCCTCAGCACACTGGCGCCATTTTCCCTCACAGCTCCGTTGGAGGGAAGCTCCCTGGCTCTCCCCTGCAGTCACTACACTACAGAAAGGGTTAAAAAAGAGAGGGGGGCACTAATTACGCGCAGTATTAAAGATACAGCAGCTATAAGGGGAAAAACACTTATATAAGGTTATCCCTGTATATGTATAGCGCTCTGGTGTGTGCTGGCAAACTCTCCCTCTGTCTCCCCAAAGGGCTAGTGGGGTCCTGTCCTCTATCAGAGCATTCCCTGTGTGTGTGCTATATGTCGGTACGTTTGTGTCGACATGTATGAGGAGAAAAATGATGTGGAGACGGAGCAGATTGCCTGTAATAGTGATGTCACCCCCTAGGGGGTCGACACCTGAGTGGATGAACTGTTGGAAGAATTACGTGACAGTGTCAGCTCTGTATAAAAGACAGTGGTTGACATGAGACAGCCGGCTACTCAGCTTGTGCCTGTCCAGACGTCTCATAGGCCGTCAGGGGCTCTAAAGCGCCCGTTACCTCAGATGGCAGATATAGACGCTGACACGGATACTGACTCCAGTGTCGACGGTGAAGAGACAAATGTGACTTCCAGTAGGGCCACACGTTACATGATTGAGGCAATGAAAAATGTTTTATACATTTCTGATAATACGAGTACCACCAAAAAGGGGTATTATGTTCGGTGAGGAAAAACTACCTGTAGTTTTCCTAAATCTGAGAAATTAAATGAGGTGTGTGATGATGCGTGGGTTTCCCCCGATAACAACTGATAATTTCAAAAATGTTATTGGCATTATATCCTTTCCTGCCAGAGGTTAGGGTGCGTTGGGAAACACCCCCTAGGGTGGATAAAGCGCTCACACGCTTGTAAGGGCTCTACCCTCTCCTGAGATGGCCGCCCTTAAGGATCCTGCTGATAGAAAGCAGGAGGGTATCCTAAAATGTATTTACACACATACTGGTGTTATACTGCGACCAGCAATCGCCTCAGCCTGGATGTGCAGTGCTGGGTTGGCGTGGTCGGATTCCCTGACTGAAAATATTGATACCCTAGATAGGGACAGTATATTTTTGCCTATAGAGCATTTAAAAGATGCATTTCTATATATGCGTGATGCACAGCGGAATATTTGCCGACTGGCATCAAGTCTAAGTGCGTTGTCCATTTCTACCAGTAGAGGGTTATGGACACGACAGTGGTCAGGTGATGCGGATTTCAAACGGCATTTGGAAGTATTGCCTTATTAAGGGGAGGAGTTATTTGGGGTCTGTCTTTCAGACCTGGTGGCCACGGCAACAGCTGGGAAATCCACGTTTGTACCCCAGGTCGCCTCTCAACATGAGAAGACGCCGTATTATCAGGCGCAGTCTTTTCATGGACAAGCGGGCAAAAGGTTCCTCATTTCTGCCCCGTGACAGAGGGAGAGGAAAAAGGCTGCAGAAATCAGCCCGTTCCCAGGAACAGAAACCCTCTCCCGCCTCTGCCAAGCCCTCAGTATGACGCTAGGGCTTTACAAGCAGAATCAGGCACGGTGGGGGGCCCGTCTCAATGAATTTCAGCGCGCAGTGGGCTCACTCGCAAGTAGACCCCTGGATCCTTCAGGTGATCTCAGGGGTACAAATTGGAATTCGAGACGTCTCCCCCTCGCCGTTTCCTAAAGTCTGCTTTACCGAGGTCTCCTTCTGACAGGGAGACAGTTTTGGAAGCCATTCACAAGCTGTATTCCCAGCAGGTGATAATCAAGGTACCCCTCCTGCAACAGGGAACGGGGTATTATTCCACACTGTTGTGGTACCGAAGCCGGACGGGCTCGGTGAGACCGATTCTAAATCTAAAATCTTTGAACACTTACATACAGAGGTGCAAATTCAAGATGGAGTCACTCAGAGCAGTGATTGCGAACCTGGAAGAAGGGGACTACATGATGTCTCGGGACATCAAGGATGCTTACCTTCATGTCCAAATTTACCCTTCTCACCAAGGGTACCTCAGGTTTATGGTACAGAACTGTCACTATCAGTTCAGACGCTGCCGTATGGATGGTCCACGGCACCCCGGGTCTTTACCAAGGTAATGGCCGAAATGATGATATTCCTTCGAAGGAAGGGAATTTTAGTTATCCCTTACTTGGACGATTCCCTGATAAGGGTAAGATCCGGGGAACAGTTGGAGGTCGGTGTAGCACTATCTCAGGTAGTGTTGCGGCAGCACGATTGGATTCTCAATATTCCAAAATCGCAGCTGGTTCCGACGACTCGTCTTCTGTTCCTAGGGATGATCCTGGACACAGTCCAGAAAAAGGTGTTTCTCCCGGAGGAGAAAGCCAGGGAGTTATCCGAGCTAGTCAGGAACCTCCTAAAACCGAGCCAAGTCTCAGTGCATCAATGCACAAGGGTTCTGGGTAAAATGGTGGCTTCCTACGAAGCAATCCCATTCGGCAGATTCCACGCAAGAACTTTCCAGTGGGACCTGCTGGACAAATGGTCCGGGTCGCATCTTCAGATGCATCAGCGGATAACCCTGTCACCAAGAACAAGGGTGTCCCTCCTGTGGTGGTTGCAGAGTGCTCATCTTCTAGAGGGCCGCAGATTCGGCATTCAGGACTGGGTCCTGGTGACCACGGATGCCAGCCTGCGAGGCTGGGGAGCAGTCACATAGGGAAGGAATTTCCAGGGCTTATGGTCAAGCCTGGAGACATCACTTCACATAAATATCCTGAAGCTAAGGGCCATTTACAATGCTCTAAGCTTAGCAAGACCTCTGCTTCAAGGTCAGCCGGTGTTGATCCAGTAGGACAACATCACTGCAGTCACCCACGTAAACAGACAGGGTGGCACAAGAAGCAGGAGGGCAATGGCAGAAGCTGCAAGGATTCTTCGCGGGGCGGAAAATCATATGATAGCACTGTCAGCAATTCCGGGAGTGGACAACTGGGAAGCAGACTTCCTCAGCAGACACGACCTCCACCCGGGAGAGTGGGGACTTCACCCAGAAGTCTTCCACATGATTATAAACCGTTGGGAAAAACTCGACAGGTATTGCGCCAGGTCAAGGGACCCTCAGGCAATAGCTGTAGACGCTCTGGTAACACCGTGGGTGTACCAGTCAGTGTATGTGTTCCCTCATCTGCCTCTCATACCCAAGGTACTGAGATTGATAAGATGGAGAGGAGTAAGCACTATATTCGTGGCTCCGGATTGGCCAAGAAGGACTTGGTAACCGGAACTTCAAAAGATGCTCACGGAGGATCCGTGGCCTCTACCTCTAAGAAGGGACCTGCTTCAGCAAGGACCCTGTCTGTTCCAAGACTTACCGCGACTGCGTTTGACGGCATGGCGGTTGAACGCCGGATCCTGAAGGAAAAAAGGCATTCCGGATGAGGTCATCCCTATCCTGATCAAAGCCAGGAAGGATGTAACCGCAAAACATTATCACCGCATTTGGCGAAAATATGTTGCGTGGTGCGAGGCCAGTAAGGCCCGACGGAGGAAATTCAACTGGGTCGATTCCTACATTTCCTGCAAACAGGAGTGTCTATGGGCCTGAAATTGGGGTCCATTAAGGTTCAAATTTCGGCCCTGTCAATTTTCTTCCAAAAAGAACTAGCTTCAGTCCCTGAAGTTCAGACGTTGTAAAAGGGGTACTGCATATACAGCCTCCTTTTGTGCCTCCAGTGGCACCTTGGGATCTCAATGTAGTTTTTGGTTTCCAAAAAGTCACATTGGTTTGAACCACTTAAAGCTGTGGAGTTAAAATATCTCACATGGAAAGTGGTCATGCTGTTGGCCCTGGCCTGGGCCAGGCGCGTGTCAGAATTGGCGGCTTTATCCTGTAAAAGCCCTTATCTGATTTTCCATTCGGACAGGGAGGAATTGAGGACTCGTCCTCAGTTTCTCCCTAAGGTGGTTTCAGCGTTTCACCTGAACCAACCTATTGTGGTGCCTGCGGCTACTAGGGACTTGGAGGACTCCAAGTTTGCTAGACGTTGTCAGGGCCCTGAAAATATATGTTCCAGGACGGCTGGAGTCAGAAAATCTGACTCGCTGTTTATCCTGTATGCACCCAACAAGCTGGGTGCTCCTGCTTCTAAGCAGGCTATTGCTCGTTGGATTTGTAGTACAATTCAGCTTGCACATTCTGTGGCAGGCCTGCCACAGCCAAAAATCTGTAATGCCCACTCCACAAGGAAGATGGGCTCATCTTGGGCGGCTGCCCGAGGGGTCTCTGCTTTACAACTTTGCCGAGCAGCTACTTGGTCAGGAGCAAATACGTTTGTAAAATTCTACTAAATTGATACCCTGGCTGAGGAGGACCTGGAGTTCTCTCAATTGGTGCTGCAGAGTCATCCGCACTCTCCCGCCCGTTTGGGAGCTTTGGTATAATCCCCATGGTCCTTTCGGAGTTCCCAGCATCCACTAGGACGTCAGAGAAAATAAGAATTTACTTACCGATAATTCTATTTCTCATAGTCCGTAGTGGATGCTGGGCGCCCATCCCAAGTGCGGATTGTCTGCAATACTTGTACATAGTTACAAAAATCGGGTTATTATTGTTGTGAGCCATCTTTTCAGGGGTTCCTCTGTTATCATGCTGTTAACTGGGTTCAGATCACAGGTTGTACGGTGTGATTGGTGTGGCTGGTATGAGTCTTACCCGGGATTCAAAATCCTTCCTTATTGTGTACGCTCGTCCGGGCACAGTATCCTAACTGAGGCTTGGAGGAGGGTCATAGGGGGAGGAGCCAGTGAACACCAGCTAATCCTAAAGCTTTTACTTTTGTGCCCAGTCTCCTGCGGAGCCGCTATCCCCCATGGTCCTTTGGGAGTTCCCAGCATCCACTACGGACTATGAGAAATAGAATTATCGGTAAGTAAATTCTTATTTTTTCTTAAAGTTATTTTAGTACAGGGTTATACATACTGTAGATACACTGCCAGTGTCCACAAACAGGTCCTATCCTGAAACTCTGTTTCTAATGTCTGTTTGATGACACATGGTTACTTTTTGTTAGTGGTAGTCTGCAATATGTATTGTATGGAAAGGATAAGACGCGTGTTGGTTGGAATAAAAGGCAAGTTGGACTATGGCAGAAGAGAGATGTTGACATTTATTGGTTTTCTTAAACACATTTTTGGAAAAAAATTGTTAAAAACTAATAAAATGCAAGAAAGGCAACTAAGCATCAATTAACAAAACCAGTTATTGACATTCCCAGTGTAAAAAAGGGAAGGAGTGGCAAAAATCATTACTTTCAGAATGCCTGTTTGCATTTACCTTTGAAACTGCCCTCGTCTTAGATTGAGACCCTCACTTCATTAATACCGCTTTCACATCGCAAACCCTGCTTTTAAAACGTTTCTTAAAACGGGTCTGAGCAGTTAAACCCCCTTCACATCGCATGTTGTAACCGGTATATTACCATTTTGGTACCTTTTACAATGAACCCGTTTCACCCATAGAAAACAGTGGTTGTCATTTTAAATGGACTTTTCTGGCCCACACATTATTAATAATTAATTAATTATTCATAATTTGGCTAGTCGTACGATGGAACCCAGCAGCTTCAAGCATCTTTACCATGTTTTTGAAGATTACTGCATCCTTCACTGTCCTAGTGATTTGTCTACATATTTCTTCATCCCCTCTGATCCTAAGCAGCTCCATAACCTCCTCATCACTCCAATTTGCCATTTTAAACTGTATTCTGTAAAATAAAACGCTTTTTCACTCTCATGTGTTTCCTCCAGTTTATTTCCTGCTTCTGCCTGGTGACATCACGCATGGAGACAGCCTATCACCTTCTGTGGTTTGGAAATACCGTTTCTGAGCCTTTCATATTGCACAATGAAACGGGTCTGAACCGTGTAGGACCCTGCTTTGTAACAGTTTTAAAATACTGGTATTCTGAAACCCGGTAAATTTAATGTGGAGCTTTCACACCGCAGCTAGACCCGTTTTGGAAGGCTTAAAAACCGGCAATTTACCAGGTTATAGCTGCGGTGTGAAAGGGGTATTACTCTGAATGG